>NW_027512614.1:2505000-2805000 GCF_048772815.1 Callospermophilus lateralis | reverse complement strand
ACGACTCCACAGTTCACATCGCATGCATAATGCAACGCGAAACCAGTAAGACATCTCACCTCCCAGTTTGGGATCTAGATTGCAAGCTGAGACTTGGCGGAATACACTGTGTATATTGAGTGGCTTCCATGGCAAGTGGCACATTGCTTTCATCTGTAAAAAGAATTTCCAAATACCTTGTAAAACATAAATGGAAATGATTAATCTACTCGATCCAACTGATTTGCATACATAATTTAAAGTTGCATCAGTTTCTTCTCTTTCCGGTAAAAATATCATATGATTCAAGTGAAACCAATTTATCCATCTTTTGCTGTTTCATTTTAATTCACTCAGAGGTTCCTGAGACGTTCACTGGTTTGTATTTAATTATGAGTTATTTGTAACTTGATGGAAATTGTTTTACTCAGTTATAGAAATTTCTTTCCTATGAAAATTAATATTTAGTTCCTAATGAAGACCAGCATTTTACCGTCAATCACTTATTAAGTTGTCATCACTTGTGATCTCATGATTCAGAAATACACTTGAAAAAAATCAACTTTGTGTACCTGCATTACTCTCTATTAATAGACACCTGAAGAATATCATACAGATCGCAGAGTTTGGAAAACTGAATTAGAAGCTTAATGAATTTGGCTTAGGGAATGAGAGATTGCAGCATCCATCTACAAATTTTATATGTCTACTCAGTAGATACTTAGTGGATTAAATATGATTCTGTCTTCCTGGTCACTTTAATCTGTTACCTGGAGCCTAATATTCATTTATATTTACCTGGATAAGGCTTTTACTTTTTATTTGCTGTTTGCTTTACAGCAAAGCCTCATTTGGTTCAGCTCATAAAAGATGTGGAAATGGCTGTGGAGGAGAGTCTTTACTGGGAATGTCGGGCAAGTGGAAAGCCCAAGCCCTCCTACCGGTGGTTGAAGAATGGAGATGTCCTGGTGCTTGAGGTAAGACAGCCTGCCTGTCATTCTGCCCTCAGCCTGCTCTGTGTTACCTGAATGCTTTCTCTAGTTCCCACTACCAAAAGTGACTCGTGGTTTTCACTCTTTCCCTTTATATCTCAGGAGTGGAATGAATGGAGAATAATAACCCAGTCAAGTACCCAGTCTGCCAATGAGAAGATATTTGCAACTTTGCATATTTTCATTGGCTAAGGGTGATTTGTGGTTTCGTGAACTTAGTCTATAAAATAATACACTATGCTTTTGGTATTGAAACCAGAGAAGGTATTCTTTTATCAAATATAGAAAGTTTTTCTGTTTTTCAACTTGTATGGTCTCTGGAGAATATTTGTATCTATTACTCGGTTGCCCTGTTACCTGAGCACTGATTTTCTGATTCACCTTCGCTCTCTAGCTATGTAATCTTGGCTCTTTTTTTTTTTTACTAAGCCAATTATGTTCCTTTGCATTTCTAGACATAATTATCCATACTTCTTTAAAAAACCCTGGTAAATATGTGTGTTTTCAAGAACAGTTTTTATACAATAAATTTATAATTTTCCAACTCACACGGTTTTTAAAAACTGTAGTGAAAGTCTTTTCAGTTGATACAATGGAACATCCTTTAAAGTATGAAACTTTAACATGGGTTAAAAATAAAAGGACTTCCATATTTTACTTCTGGATTTATTATTTATTTTACTAATGTACTTTGGGGCTGTATGATGCTTATTCATATTTCCAGTGTGTCTCTCATCTTTCAAAGAAGGAAAAGGTTCAATTTCAGGTGAGCCCGCTTAATACACTGAGGAAAAGGTAGACATGTTGTGTCTGATTGAAATGGTAGTGAGTAGTGCTCATTTTTTCTTCTAAAATTTTGCTCATGCGCAAGACATTTTTGTTATTGTCTAGGAGAGAATACAGATAGAAAACAGTGCCCTTACAATATCAAACTTATATGTGACTGATTCTGTCATGTTCCAGTGTATCGCAGAAAACAAACATGGCCTCGTCTATTCCAGTGCTGAACTCAAGGTTGTCGGTAAGACCAATTTTCTCTGCTCTTCATTGTTCTTGAATCCTTCCTTCTTGCCAGAAACTGAAGTATGTGCTTTACATATTGGATTCCTGCATCTAGTAACACTTAGAGTGTCAAACATGATTATTCAGGGTTTCTAACCAAAGCATGCATTTGAATGATTTCTAAGGAAAAGTAGTGATGAGGGACAAAATTAGAAACCAAAAGTTGAAGTAAATCCACAGAAGGAAGAAAGCGTTGGCCTGACCCATCTCTGTCCAGCTCCAGGTTTGTGGTGAAGGAATGCTTCTTAACGCAAAAGTGATCTGGGCCTTTCCTGCTGATGGGCCATCAAAGCAAATACCAAAATTGAAATCAATACCATTTGATTGCAAAGGGGTTGCTTTTGTCTTTATTCTCGTCCAACACTGGACATACTGAAGCCTTAATTAGCCAAGGTTTCACTAACTGAATTATGAATTCTTTTCTTCTTGTTGCACCAGATGTAAGAGGAGAAATTATATGTTTTATCATGTTTAGGGAAATTTTCCCAAAGGACACTTACATTGCAAATGATGGAAAAATCAACATTTTATCCTGTTTTGGCATAGCATAAAATAGGCAATGAAAGAAGAAAGGGAGGTAGAGGGAGGAAATGAAAGGGGGAGGAAGGAAGAAGTTCATCAGTCTATGCAATTTAAATGGAGACTGCAGATTTCAGCCTAACTTGATCTAGGGTGCAAATATCATCATGGGTATTAGGTTCCATGTGAAGTTTCCCAAGAAATTGAGTTTATTATCATAGTCAATCCATGGGGAAAAAAATGATGGCTTTCTTAATAGCTTAAGCTCAAGCCATAGCCCTGCGATCAGTGGCCTCAGGTAGCCTGATTTGAGTCATTATGCATCTATCTGCTTATCACTGACCAATCCTTATGGCCAGAGGGCAATAAGGCCCTGATGGGGTAGCTCATCGGCTTTCAACAGAACACAGTCTTGCTTCAAAGTGTATTTGGAAATGCCTGCAGATAGTATTGGTGGTTGTAAGTAGGGGGAGGGATGGGCCCCTTGTGTGATATTAGCATTTGGTGGATGGAGGACAGAGAGGCTGCCAGCACTTGTACAGTGCACAAGAATGCCTCTGCATAAATGGTTATCCAAGTGCTGTGCTCTGGTAGTCAGCAGAGGTAAGTCCTAACCTGTCTTCATGGGATGAGCTTTTAAAAGTTTTCTGTACTAAGTGATCTCCTTTAGTTCAGTGAGCTATTTTAAAGCCTTTACAGTCAACATTAAAAATTCCTACATAAAGTAATTGTTTCAAGATTTAGGGCCTGCCCCAAACACCATAGCACACATTTCTTTTTTAACAGTGAAACCCCATGAGTGGTGCACCATAAATCAAATAAATCTGGTGCCAACATCATGCCTTTCACCTTAAATCTAAACACGGCTGTACTGTCAACCTTTCAGATTTACAGGAAGTTAAAAACATGATCCAGTGCTCATTAAATCGATGATCTCTCATTCTCTCTCCTTTCATTCTTTTCAGCCTCTGCTCCGGATTTTTCAAAGAATCCCATGAAGAGGTTGGTTCAGGCCCAGGTGTGCAGTCTGGTGAGCCTGGATTGTAAACCCAGGGCCTCCCCCAGGGCGCTGTCTTTCTGGAAGAAGGGGGACACAGTGGTGCAAGAGCAAGAAAGGTATTCTCTTGTCCACACAAGTGGCCGCCGACTTCCTTTTCATATTCCGTAAGGTCACAGCAGGTCTTCCACATGAGCCTCAGTACCGTAGCATCTCAGTGGGCCAGGAGGTGTTCAAGAATCAGCACAGTGCTAGTTTTGTTCTCTGATACTCTCATGGTGACAGTCGCATGTTGGTGGAGTCTGAAAACAGACAACCCCTCATCGAATCTCTACCCATATAGAAGCCTGTCTTGTAGCAAGGGGTTTCTTCCCCAGTCCTCTGGGGAGAACCAACCAGAATGGTAAAGGAGTGCCAGCCCCAGAAGCAAGGCAGCATCGTGCAGAACAAAGAGCAGATGAAAACACAACAGCCCATGCAGAGATCTATACACACACACACACACACACGCTGCTGGCCCCTGTGCTGAATCATACACAACACGGATGTTTCCTTTCAGCCAAGGCTTACTGGTTTGTATAATAGCATTGAAATGAAGAGGTAGAATGACCTGAGTTAAAAGCACAATTCAAGAGCCCCTGGGCCTGGCCTCGCATTTTCCTTCTGCCTTTTACTAGCTCAGTGAAGTGACCCCATCTTTCTGGGCCTCATTTGTTAGTGGAAATGATGACAGTTTATGCCTCATGTTGAGAAGATTATATGGACAAACTCCATAAATATTCATAAAGCACTGAGATCAATCCCTGGCAGAGAATAAGCATATGTCCTAGCCGTTATTACTATTTATTAAGTACTTACTATCTGCCAGATACTGTGCTCCCAGCTTGCGATATCACAGTAACAACCCCGAAGGGCCCATATCCATAGGTTGAAACCACGTGGCTATGTTACAGCAAGTGGTAAAAGGTAAGCTTTCAGATAGAAAGATTAACTTGAGTTAGTTGTATGGGTCCAAACTCACCTGAGTCCTTAAAGGAGGAAGAGGAGGAAAGAAGGATGGCCAAGGAGATTTGATGTTCAAAGATGTGATGATCCCAGACAGATGGGAGGTACAAGAAGGATCATCGTGCGTGTGGCTGGATTGTAGGTTGTAGTAGGCACCACTGGCACAGGAACAGGGCCTTGGCTTCATGACCTCCAGGGAGTGAATTCTACTAACAGTCCCAAGGAGCACAGAAGGTTCTAGAGCCTTGGGAAGGAGCTAGGCTCTGCTAACGCCTTGATATTGGCCCACTGAGAACTAGACTGGACTTCTGACCTCCAGAACATTTGAGAATACATTTGCCTGAGTGTAGGCCCCAGAGTTTTGGGTAAATCATTACACCAGCAACAGGAAGCTGAGCACACAAATTATCTCCTTGAAACATCTCTGGAGCTAAGGAGAAAACCAGAACTTAGAGGGATTGTTTGATTTGCTAAAGTGATTCTTTAGTCTTCTCTGATTGACATCTGGGCCTTTTTGACTCTAGGGTGAAACCACTGAGCCTTTTCAGCCTCACTGTTTGTACAGGATTCCAGAATCTTATAGGTGATCTGAAGTGCTGAAGCAACTCCCAGTGATTACTTTTGAAAATGAGAAGAAAAAAAAAACATGCAGTAAAACCTCAGGACAACATACTCAGATCCCTTTTCTAAAATTGCAAAGTCCTTTTGCAGGCAACCCAGTTGAACTGCTTGTAGATTATGGGCCCAGAGAGATTTTCCTGAGTCAGTACCCCACAGCATGTGCAATGCCACCATTCCTTGACAGCAAACAGCGTCCTAAAAGGCAAGCACAGGGGGACCAGGCAAAACTGGGACCCAAGTGGGTAGACCCAGTCCAGCCCAGTGTGTGCCACACAGAAGAGATTGCTGGAACAGGAAGCTAATTAGTGATTTGGAGTTTGATTTTGTAAACTGGTTTCAATAGGACAGTATAAACCAGTTCCTTTGGACTGTGCTAGAAGCTAAGTCTTCTGAACAATTGCTAACTATGTTGTGGGGACATTTTAGTAGTTTGATTGCATACATGAATTAGAGAGCGATTATTTCCCCGGGACTCTGTGGGTTACACAACAATAAAGCCACTTGTCCTCACAGTAGTATACAGAGTAGGCAGAGGTTCTAATCTTAATTTTAAAAGGGGATTTTAAAAAGATTAAGAGATTTAGCTAAAGGCATAAAGGAGAGATTCACTCCCACAATGTACAGGGATGTTGTAAGTTCCGGAGTCTAAACTGGAATTTCTTACTTGGACATGTACAATCCTTAGTTTTTTTCATCTGTTAAATATAGACAATAATTCTGAGCCTCACCTAGTTGTATAATATAAACCTTTAGCATAATGACATTGGTAGAAACATTGATAATTAAGGATGAGGTTATGCTACAAATAAAGTGTTGAAAGTAACACTGGCTGAAAAAGGAGTTTCTTGAGTGTTGTTTAGGAGTTCAGTGGTTCCTTGGTCTCTCTGAAGGTAGACATCAGGTCTGCCTCGACTCACGTACACACACATGCACCAGCACTCATGCTCTGCCACCATCCTCACCTCATGAACCAAGAAGACTGCCTGAGCTCCAACCTCGCACTGACATCCCAGGCAAACACAAGGAGGATGATAGAAATAGGTATACTTTCTCCATTATAAGAGACTTCTCTGAAATCCCATATAGCATTTTCCCTTGTACCTTATTGATCATCAATTAGTAAATTAATTCCCTGCTATACTGAATAGCAAGAGAAGCTGGGAAGTTTGGGCTTTTTTTTCCCCCCTTGGAAGGAAATGGCCCAATGAAGAACTAGGAGTACATTTTCCAGGAGATGTGCTTGCCACTGCAGCAGAGTCCCTGCTAAAGACAGATAGTTCTCTACCCCTTTGGGCCGACTGTCCCTCCACTTAGCATTCTGTATGTCTAGCATCTCTGCTGCACATAATAAGGAGATTTTTCAGATAGGAAGGTAAAGTGAGGAGTAAGAAATGTGTTTAAGGAGACGGTCCAAAGAGCTGCAGTCCTTTCCAGAACTATGGTTTGAATTCGTTTCTGTCTCTTAGACAGCAAAAGTATTGACGAGCCAGGGCCTCGATGCTCAGGGAGAAGACTGCTAGAAGCAATTATAGAACAACGTGCAGATCTGACTCTTCTCCAAGTTCAGGGGCAAGCAGAGTGGGCTGCAGCCTTCCTTTGACTTGGAAGCCCCCTGTCTTTCCCTCTTGACTTGGACTGAGGCTCCAGCCAAATCAGGGGAGCTCATCAAATGCTAGATTTGCTGTGGTGATTCAGCGTTGGGCTGCTCCAACTTATAAAGGCTGTTTCTAGTCTCTTTCAGGGGACAAGTGAATTCATTGGGGGGCATGTGAATTCGTGGATGCATTTGAGAATAGAAAGGAAGATAAAATTTTTGGTAAAATGTTTGAGTTATTTATAATAAGATTTGAAATTCATTTGATTTTTTTTCTCATTAGTTAATTATTTTGATAGGCAAACTTGGATTCTTCAATGAATAAGAGATATATAATCAGTGGGAAGCCATATAACTGAGTGGCTATTGAGAGAAAAATGCATTTTGAATAAGTAAACATTCTACTATCTATAGTATCATTCAAAGCCTAAGTCAGATTAAAATAAACAAAGTTTGAATATGTCCTTTTTTCTGTGGGGGAAGTTCCTTGAAAATAGATGAGAGATAGTGGAACAGAGGTAAGGATTGAAGGAAAGGAAGGAAGGACAGGGAGGGGGGGAGAACTGCAGAAGGAATCTGATCAAACCTGGGTACACAGTGAACATACCACAGTGAGTGCTGCCTTTGTTTCTAACCATAAGGCACGAATTAAAAAAAAAAAAAACTCCAAGTAAATAGAAGAATGACCAGGATTGTAAAGGAAGGGGAACGGGGTGGGGAGGGAGGAGAGGGTAGGGAAAGGGAGGCATTGGGGTCCAATCAGAGCCACTTAATCCCATGCTTTATGATTGTGTCAGAATGAACCCCAATATTACGTAAAACTGTAATGAACTAATAAGAAAAAACCTTTAAAATTATGTCTTTTTTAAAAAAAATTTAAGCTATTTTATTTATAATCAATAAACTCTGCTTAAACATCTTTATATGCATAAACCCACCTCATAATTGTTCCATGTAATGAGATTGACAAGAAAGGACTTTTGCAATACTCTATAAAGTGACATGAATTACTTTTTTATGAGAAATGTCCACATATCACCTTAAAAGCTAAAAAAATAGCCGCATGCATTTAAAAAGTAGAATTAGAAAAATAATTTTCAATTTTAGTATAAAAATAGTTTTGAGGAAAGGAATAAAATCCCATCTATGTAGCACCATTATCTAAAAATGAAAAAAAATATGATGTAAATTCATCTTTATACCTATTTGCTAAAAATAAGGAAGAGACAACATAATTCTTTTTGTATGTGGGAAAAGCAATACAAGTAGTTCGAATTTTTTGCCTAAAAGGTAGTGATCAGCAGAGATGAGATCAAAATTCTACATGAGCTTAAAACACTAAACACTATTCTCTTAGAAGCATTCTCTATAATATTTAATCAACATAAACGAGGAAGACTACTTTCAATTTCTTTGAATGTTATAATCATTGACCAGAATCCTGACTTTAATATCCATACTACTTATCAGTAATACATCACACCTTTATTTTAATTACTTATTTAACATGTCTTCCCTGCCAGATGACAGGTCCTGGAAGACAGGAAAAGTGTCTGTAGAAACTGATTTATATATATATATATATTTAATACATAACATATAGTATATATTGATATATTTTATGAATTATGTAATTATATATGTACTATATATAATTAATTGCTATATAAGTCACATAATACTCCTGAGTGACTATAATCCACCTGTTTTTAAAGTTTTTATATCAGCACAACAACAGCTTTGAAATTACAAATCAGCCATGGAAATTGGATCTAAGTCAGTGAGTCACTTACTTAGCAATTCCTGAATTGCTTTGGAGAAACAAGGGTTATTGCTCTCAAGTATGGACAGGATGTGAGTTCTGTTGCAACAAGTGTTCCTGCCCATCAGGTCCTGGAAATGCTGTTCTGAGTAGACACCAGGGCATATAGTGCAAACAGTGAGTCCTGAGCTCTTGGAATTATGTTTCTGTGCATTCATTTGGAAATTCTTTGAGTACCTACTTCATGGACCAGGCACTAGGTATTTACTTTCTGTCAGAGAAAGCCACACCATCGTTTGCAGCTTTTCAATGTACAGCCAGGTAGCACAGGACGGTTACAGTAAAATTCAGTTTGCAAGGTTCTGGATATGCAAGGCGGATATCTGCACAAGCATTCTGGAGAAGACTGGAAAGATACTGGGGTTCTTGGAAGAAGAATTATCCAGGCCAAAGAAATAGCATGTGCAAAGCACAAAGGCCAGGCACAGGATAAAGTCAACAGAATAAAATAAAGGTAGCAGCAGGATTATCAAATCAAATTTATGTTGGAGAACGGGGACCAGGGCAGCAGTGGGTATATTGGAGTAGGTGGAACCCCAGTTAGCAGCCCTCCACCAGCCTGCACACGAGAGCAGAACAGACAGAGCTAACCAATGGAGGTGGGATTGGAAAGAAGTTTTTAGAAGTCTGAGAAGAGCTTAATGCTATAGGACCTACTCACTGATTAGACTTGAGAGACAGCTAGGCATGGGGGTGAATCCTGAATTTCTGACTTGGGCATCATACATTGTGGTGGACCCATTCATTGTGACAGGGAACCTCCCCAGAGATGAGGGAGTAGGGCTAAATATGCTGAGCTCCATTTGGGATTGGTTGATTTTTAAATTGCATGTTGAAAAGTGAATTGTGTGCGTCTCCATCCATCCATACACACACCTACCATATCATCACCTTTGTGCAGGGTGGGGGCTTAGTGAATGTGGAACTTGGGAGTTAGGGCTGCAGGCATCACAAACATGGAGATGGCAGTCAGTGCATGGTTGTGTTGGAAAGTAGATGTCACTAAGTGGCTTAAAGTATGCATTGTACCCCTGAAGCACTGCACACTCAGGTTTTAACTAGAGAGACCTGTTTTTTTGCAAGCTCAGTTAGTAATTGATTATTAAATAATCTGAAATTTCTAGCATTCAGGATTGAGCAAAGATCATTTTTGGATTTTTTTTCCTTTGTGTTTGCATCTTCCATTATTGAGTTACATTGCTGCATTTTTTTCTTCCCTGCAGGAAGCATCTTTCTGAATAAACAAAAACGTCTGGCCTCCTGAACATCTGATAATATTTCACCAGGTGTTGCTGTTTTAATGCAACTCCATTCACTTATTCACTTGAATTCATGTGTTTCAAATAAAAAAAAGAGTCAAATTAAAATTGGATATTTTGTCTCCTTTAAGGAAACGAAAATTGAAAATGACTCTTGGGAATATGAATAGGCCTGGCTTGGGAGAAGAAATAGCCAGTTGGCATATTTTAGAGAATGATTAGCTTGTCTCTGTCATTCACTGGTACTTAAAACACATTAGCCAATTATTTTTAAAAATGAGGGCTTTCATTTCAATGTTATTGCTTATAATAGTAAATATTTTATTGCAATAGCCTCAGTTCATATGAAAGTCAAAGAATGGCCCATTACATCTAATTAAACACATTAAAATTGTTTTAGATATTCTATGCAGCATTTAATACTATAGAAATTTATGTGCTTTTTAAAGAAGTAGGAAAGATTTTTTCCCAAAAATTTGAGTAGCCATAATCTAGGTAGCATTTTCAAAGTGCATTAATCAATTCTTGATGCATGTGTCTAGTTGGGAACTGGCTTTAAAATGCAGTTAGTATTTTATGCTGTTGATTCCATTTATATGAAGGTCCCAGAGAAAGCTCAGATTTCGTGACAGAGAAGAGTAATTACTGCTTGGTGGAGGCTGTGTGTGGGTGAGGAGGGAGAGTCGGGGGCAGGGGAAGCTTCCAGGGAGAGAAAGCTGTTCTAACCCTTGATTGTGATGGTATTTATGTTCGTGACTGCTTGTATTTGTAAGAACTCACAGAACTGTACCTAAAGAGTGACTTGAACATTGTATATAAATTATGCTTAACATGCATGAAATTTTACATTCATTTCATCCTGCTTCCATGAGTAAGTCCATCTAGCAGTTTAGAAGATCAAGAGATGCTCTCCCAGATGGCCAATTGTTCATCCGAGATACCTTGAATGATTCACCAATGGAGAATCTAAACATTTTCCGGGAACCAGGATAATTGTGACAGAGCTGGGACCACTTGGCATCTCTGTCATGACCTTAAAGCTTTGGTGACGATGTGCCTGGGAGATCTGTGACTCTCCAGCAGGTAGTCAGCTGGTACCACCCCTCGACCACCATCTTGGCCAGATAGTTTCTGTATCCATCCTTCCTCTTCTTTCTGGCTCCCTGGCTCCTCTAATCACAATGGAGTCCCTTTTCCTCCCTGCTCTTCAATTTGCTGGTACCTTCCCAGGAGACTTCCAGGGCCTCTTCATCCAAGAGCCTGACTCTGTCCCCTTCCCCTTCACCCATGTGTACCCATCTAGAGGGCATCTCTCCAGCCCATGTGGGTGCTCAGTGAGCTTCAGTTTTTTCACTTGGCTACGCCTGAGGTCCCTGTTAAGCCTGTACTCCTGAATGCTTGCCTCCAAGTTCATTTCTAACTCTTGAACTTTGAAGCACAGGGGAGGATTTTCTTTCATATGAACCATGCTGCTGCTTTAAGATACTGTACATTAGCTGATTAGTCATTGACGTTCCTGTCCTCTACTTGGAGGGAGAGTCCTCCATCTGTCCACTAGTTTGTGATATCATTATGCAGTGCTGGGGACTGTGGACCGACCCCACTGGTAATGTATAGATGAATGAGAAATACCAGGATCCCTCAAGGAGCTTACAGTGGGTGTGGAATGTGGAAAACTAAGCCAATGACCAGGATGGATAGATTTTATGATTAAGGTGACCATATAATTTGTTCTACAAATTGGGACATTTTCAAAGGGAAGATGGTACTGTTAGTACTGCCTTCAGGACAGCATGAATGAACTAGGACAGGTAGAGGACACTGGACACTGCTGTCTTGTCCATGAAGCAGCTGCTTATCCACCAGTAAGAAGCACAGAGAAGAGATTCTGTCTCAGGCCTGGGTCCTGGGAAAGCATTTCTCCAGGAGGGACCGCTCACAGGAAGTGACATGAAAGGGAGCACAGCAAAAGAGAAGGGGAAGTAGCATCTACACAGAAAGCATTGCTTAGTTAAGAAGCGAGGCCTCTTATCTATGCCCGTATTCCAGTTGTGTCAGTGGCCAAGATCATCTCTCCTGATCACAAAATCTGGAGAGCCTGACTTGAGATCTTTCCCCATAGACACCCATCCCTCTCCTTCCAAGGAGGTGAATGCTGGAGGAAGTTTAAAGGGACAATGGAGATTCCAGGGTAAATGTGTGCAAGAGTCTCAGAGTGGGGAGAAGAACCTCCTTCCCGATCTGGCTTCCCAACCTGCACCTCCACGTCACCAATGCTTTTTGTGGGGCTGCACATTAGCCTCATAACTCCCATTCCCCATGAGAAGACTAGGAGCATGTGCAAGTGAAGTCATTGCTATCCAAGGGTTTGGAAGTGGGCTGGGACTCACAGAAGGCATTCTGTGAAATCACATTCTCTCCACTGTGCCCATCCACCACCCCAGCATGTTCCTACACAGCTTCTGCATTAACTGCAGGGTAGCTAAAGTTTCAGTGCATTTGAATCATTATTTACATGAATCAGTCATACCTAACTGGTATGCATTATACTTTGTGTTAATCATCTGTGTGACATGAAGTTAAATATTAAGTTTCAATGGTTTCTTTATTTAACTTTAACAGGTACAAGGAGCAATATATCAAATGGGTCATATCTTGGGTCTGTTGCCTATCAACCTGTGTGTTTTAGACAAGTTACATAGGCCCTGAGTTTTGGTTTCCTTATGTAAAAATCCTTGACTTACAGGGTTAGTAAGCCTGTTGGTACCAGTTGCTTAGTATATGCTCTTGGCAATAGGTGGGCAAATGAAATTGGTTGTATCTGACAAGCAGAGAAACACATGGGTTCCTTTGGACAAATTAGGTAGTACTACCCCTGCCCCATTTCTTCCACTCAGTGGAAAGATAATAATAGTGTTTTTAAAGTCCCTATCTTCTACATAGGTACTCAAAAATAAGTACCTGATGCCTTTGATACTATTTTTAACCTGACTTGATTTTTTTTTCGTAGTGTCAGACACCTTCAGAGTACCTGAATGGAAAGGAAAGCTTGTACCTTTCTTTATGGTGCAATAATCTCTTTTATATTATTCAAACTTTCTTCAGTAAATGAATTCCACATAAATATCATGGTAAAGACATCAGCGACAAATGGTCTCTGAAAGTGTATCAACTAAACTTTGCAGATGACCAAGTGTTTCTTAAATTGAGCTTCCAGATTTGTTTTTGATGGATTATGAAAGTTGGGAACTTTGTCAATGTTATAATTTCGGTGAGGGAAAGCTGATTAATGAATCTGAATGAGCCTGTCAGAATACACTTCAATCCAGTTTGTTGCAAGAACTGGGTAAATTAATTGATATCCATGCCCAACTCAAATGTTTTGTTTGCCTGTCAGAATACACTTGAATTCAGTTTGTTGCAAGAACTGGGTAAATTAACTGGTATCTATGCCCAACTCAAATGTTTTATTTTTTTGGAGGATCTTCCCATGCACATTCCTTTAGTCATACTGCATGTCTCACCCAAACCCTAAAGCCAGTGTACACTTTTCCACAGCCCAATCCATTTTCCTTATTTCTGCTCTCACTCAAAATTACATATATAATTATATGTGTGTGTATACAATTAATTAAAACAAACAAATATATTATGTTTTAATTAATTGTATAAAACCAAAATATCATTGCATACCACTTTTGCATATTTTTCTGCTAAAAAGTTTGCAATAGGAAGAAACAGGAGCTTTCCCTTAAACTAAGCATACTGACTCTTTGGTACCATCAGTATAGAAGTGGTAGAGCATACACCATTGCCTTTTCAATAACTCTTAAAGAACAAAGGAGGAAACTTCCCTTTACATTCTTCACGTATGCTCTTACAATTTCTTCTGGCTTGAGTTTATTTTCTTCTCAACCTAGGAAACTCCAACTCATGTCTCAAGGTCTGGCTTGGTCTTACCTGCCAATAGCACTCTTCCTGAAGCACAGTGGGCAGCCATAACGGCTCTTTCTGTTTTGCCATTGTGACTCCCTCATGTCTGTCATATCAGTTATCCCACCAGGGAATTGGCAGTTCCTGCAGAATGCAGTGCACTTGAATTCTGGCACAACCCTTGCCTTATCCATCCTGTGTTCCCAGCTTCTCCGACATACATCTTTGTTCATGTCAACCTTCATTCACTCCTCAAATATTCATTTAGCATCTACTGTTCCCACTAATGATTGCTGCATAACAAATAACCCCGAGGCTTAATGGTGTAATAGAACAGCCATTTTATCATCTCTCAGGGTTTCTATGGGTCACGAGTCCAGGAACACTGCAATTGGCTGGATGGTGCATGCTCAGGCTATCTCAGTCGGGGCTAGAGCAAGAGAAACCAGAATACGCTTCTCAGAGAGACCTTTCTCTCTCCTCCTGCTGTCCCAAGACCTCTCATTGTGGTCTCTATACACAGCTATTAGGGGTTTCCTCCCAAAGGGATGCCCTTTCAGGAGTCAGAATAATTCCTTGAGCATCCACAGGCATGAAAAGTGAGGATTCACAGTAGCAAGATGGAAGCCCAATCATCTAGGCCCCTGAGTTGATTTCCTGTTCTATAGCAAATGCCTGAGAGATCAACTTATAAAGAGAAAAGATTCATTGTGTCCCACAATTTTAGAAGTTTCTGTCAATCATCACCCATTGTTTAGGGCCTTTGGTGAGGCAGCACTTTATAATGGCAGCATGTTTGAAGCAAAACCACTCTCCTTAGAGTTAGGAAGGCAAAGAGGGGAGGAAAGCTGGGTCCTCCTATCCCCTTTGAAGACCATCCTCATCTACCAAAAGACCTCCCCCAAGGCTCCCCATTTTACTGCTTCTACCAGCTCCCAATACCTGGGGACCAAGCTGATTCCACATGCCCTTTTGATAAACAATACAATCCAAACTCCCAAGACCCAGTGCCATTTCTCTGCATTCCATTGGTTCCAAAGATCAAAGGAAGAGGAGCTGGATTCCCTGTTTTTTATTCCTTCCCTGGACTTTCTTGAGTTATGCTTGACAAGTAAAGGTTGTGTATATTTAAAGAATACAAGGTAATGTTTTGACACACAGTGGGAAATGACTGCTGCCATCAAGCTAATTAATATATCCATCACCCCACATAAGTAACATTTTAATGCATATGAAAGCAGTTAAGATCAACTCTCTTTCAAGATTTCAAGTGTACAGCAGAAAGTTATTAGCTGTAATCACCATGTTGCACATTAGACTTTCAGAATTTATTCATACTACATAACTGAGCCTTTATATTCTTCAACCAACATCTCCCCAGTTTTCTTACTCTCCAACCCCTGGCAAACACTGTCCTGCTCTCTGCTATTATGAGTCTGACTTTTTAAAATTCTACATGTAAGCAATGTCATGCGATATTTGTCTTTCTGTGTCAGGACTATTTCTTTCAGCAGGTCCTGCAGATTCATCCATGTTGTTGCAAATGAATGGATTTTCTTCTTTTGTAAGGCTAATGTGTTTATCTGCTGATGGACTTTCTTATGTACTGGAGATTTAACCCAGGGTCTCATGCATGCTAGGCAAGCATACCTCACTGAGTTATATCACCAGTAACCCATTTTTTAAAAATTCTGTTTTGAGACTGGGTCCCATTAATTTGCCGAGGCTGATCTAGAAATTGTGATTCTCCAGGTTTAGCCTCCCAAGTATCTGTGATTATAAGTGTGGGCTGCTGCACACAGCTACTAGTGGACTTCTTAGAGGAGCAAAAGCAAGATGGCTTGGATATGAGGTAACCCCCAAGGAATCATGGGGAAGGCTTTATCCCCAGTGCAGTGATGTTCAGAGTTGAGTGATTAGACCACAAGGATTCTGATTTCATCCATGTTTTAATCCATTAATAGCTACATGCACTATTGGAAAATGGTGGAAAGTGTAGTTAGGTGGGGCACGGTTGGAAGAAGTAGGTCACTGGGAATATGCCCATGGGAACTGTATCTTGTCCCGGGTCCCTTTTCTCTCACCTCTTTCTCTGTGCTTCCTGGCTTCAGTGTGCTAAGCAACTTTCCTCCAACGTGACCAACTGCCATGATGATCTGTCCTATGAGGCCTGCCTACCATAGGCAAAAATCTTTGGAAAATCATGAGCCAAAATAAACGTTTTCCCCCTTTTCCCCCCTTTTAAGTTGTTCTCAGGTATTTGTCAAATGATGAAAAGCTGACTAACACACCAGAAAATTCCATGGGTTGGAGATCATGGTATCCATGTTTGGGAAGTGCAGTTGGAAACACGGACCATGTGCTTTGCATTGTTCTGGGCTCTGAGGATAGAGGATGAATTAGAAAGACATGCCCTCTTCTTCATGGGTTTTGCATAAGGAAGAGACCAAATATAAGTAAGCTAAAAGAGATCATTTCTTTAGACATAAAAGAAATGAAAAGAATGATTATATAGTGCATTTGAAAAAGGCCTTATTAATGAAGTAATTTTTTAATAGAAAACTAATCAGGAGGAAGGGCAGTGACACTGAAGTGTCATGGGATTGGGGGGAGTAAAAAAACATTAAATCCCACAGATGAATGTCGTTGAAGACTTGGCAAAAATGTTAGATTTTATTTTAAATGGAATGTGAAATCATTTAAGCTGTGAAAGCAAGAGTAACATAATCTGATTAAAAATAACTCTGTCTGCAGTGTGGAGAGTGGTTTGAATAGAAAAAGGAGAAAAGCAATGAATCTGATTAGGAGACAACTCAGGGTAACTGGAGAATATTTAGAGTTAGATAGTAGAAATGAAGAAGAGGATATATTAGGGAGGTAGAACTGGATGAATATGTTCCTTAGATGTAAATTTTTATATGTAATAATTACACTTAATTATGCATGAATTACATGGATCCCCTTGGCCATTAGAATAGAAGTCTCTAAAGAATAGGATCTATTTCTTACTCATAGTTTTCAAAAATTTGTAGTGCTTTATAAGTACTCAACAATACTTGTTGAAGGTTTTCATCCTCTCTTGAGCAATGTGCCATGTATTAAACATATCTATAATTTTTTTTAATTTAATTTGTTCAACTGTTCCTGCAAAATATGTAAAATTGATTTTAAAATAGATTTCTATCCTTGAGATCTCCTATTTAAAATATGGACAGTTCAGTTATAGTATTTTTTCCCCTTCTGGAAGCCTTTCACAGAAGAAGTGAATGGATATGTAGATGGATGATAGATGGATGGATGATGGGTGAATAAATGATGAATGAATAGATGAGTGGATAGATGGGTGGGTGGATGAAAGTTTGGGTGTGTGGATGGATGGGTGGATAGATGGTGGACAGATGGATGGTAGATAAATGGATGAGTGGATGGGTGGGTAGGTGGATGGATGGATAGATGGATGCTCAGATGGTTGTATAAGATACAATTGCCATAGCATTTTTATACAAGGAAGTTATCAGGTAGAGTGGACATGATGATTGCTGCCTTCCATATTCTGATGCTTCCATATTCTGATTTTTCATCTTTTATGAAATTTCTATCAAGTTAGTATACTTAGGTCAACTTTTCACTGCCTACAAAACTTTAAAAAAAATCATTTTGCTCTGTGACCTGTTTTTTACTTTGTGATCTTATTTGTGGATTTTCTAATTCTGTCCTAATGCAGATTTCATTGCTAGGGCAGTTTCTGTGGGAAGATGAGAGTATATGACTCTTTTAAAATCTAAAATCCTGGGGAAAAGTCTATATATTAAGGTAGAATATATAAAAAATTCTGTTTCTAAAAAATGAAGAGCTGATTTTCTGACCTTTTACATTTAAGTGCCAGACAAATAAATACCTTTAATTTTAGTGTGAAGATATGGTTAGGCACTGAATTTTTCACAGTATTTATTAATTGACTTAGTTGGAAAAATCATAGTACTTTCAAGTTTGACTTAAATTTATGTTTTTCTAATTTAGATAATTGGAAATTCTTATACCTCAGTATATTTATTATTTCTTTATTACTTCCCCCTGGTTTTAATCACTCTGTGTCTTCTTATTTATGTTATTACTTGTATCATGTCTCTTTCCAAAGCATTTGAGACCGTTTGTGAAAGTACACACAGACCAAACATTGAGAGGAAAATTTGGAGAGAAATATATTCCAGATTTCTAATTGACTTAAATGTGAGTTACATTAGGGTAGCAAAAATCCTTACCAGGGAATATTTATTGCTTATAGCAGAGCATGTTTCATACCACAGGTTTAGAAATGTGCTACAGAATGAATGTGTGAGGTTCATTTATAGAATATGTGCCACCAGTTGTACTCCTTAGTGGAGGTCCACAATTTGGACCCAGAACTTTGTGCCAACAAATGAATGGAGAAAAATACTGCTTATTAATAAACAGTATCCATAGAATGCAATAAAACCATTTGATGAGGAGATATACAACTCTCAATAGACCAAGAAATGCATACATGTGAATCCAAATCTAATGGATACTCATGAGAACCAAGAAAGGCAAAACATCCTTAAAACAAAATTGAACCAATTAATTTTCTTCTCCCAGTCCAGAGAGAACTATCAGTTTTAAAAAAACATTCTAGGGACTGGGGACATATCTTTGTGGCAGAGCATTTGCCTAGCTTATGCAAGCTACTGGGTTCAATCACTAAGGCTGCAAGAGAAAAGGCAGCTGGGGGGGAAAACTCAAGCCTCTGGAAGAGTTTATGAGTCATGTTTCTTTTAGCTACTTTTGTGTGATTTTTTTTAATGTGCATATTTTTAATAAGTTCAAGTGTATGTTCAGCATCAAGAATTTGGAGATCATAGGAAGTTCTGCTGTGAAGATATAAAGTCAAATGCTTAAAAGTCAATTAGGTTAGTATTGAAGTTTCTATCCTCTTACTAAGATTGTGGTGACTCCCCAGGACCTGTGACTGAATAGGCTGTTAGTGCTTCTCTGCATGGAAGAGGATCCAGAAAGTTCAGATTGTAATTTTTGAGATTTCTCTGGGAAAACAGATTGGAACCAACTCCATAGGGTGGACAGATGTATGAGTCTAGACCTGTGTATTTGAGTTATGCAACATTAGCACTCTATTTTTGGGCAAGATGATTTATAAGGAACAAATTCTCAAATGTGCAACAGTCATCATAGGAAAAAAGTCTCTCTGTAAGGCACTTCTAGAAAGGCTAACACTGGAGGATCTAAGACAAAAATTCCAAACATACTTCTGAATCATTGGGTGAGTTGAATTGCCAGCACAAGGTCCCAACCTGATGCCTGGAGAATTGTAGAAGATCTTCTCCATCCTCACTTGTATCAGAACTCTTGTCATGTGTGCATTTGTTCTACAGAGAGTGACCTCAAGAATCTTCAAGTGCTAAAACAAGTTTTATACCCTAGAATGGTTAGTAATGCTGAATGAATTTTCAAATGATGACTTGAATATTGATGAATATCTATAAAGGAGGATAACCTTGGAATTAGAGCATTGGGGCACAACTGTTCTGTCTTGCAAGAACTGAACAATAAGATAGGTGCTTGTTGGTTGCCCTTAATTTATAATTAAGCCTTGTCCTTCCTACATAGAAGATTGTTTCAGTACCATTTATTTTTGTTGAGAAAATAAATGTTTATGGAAAAAACAGTGTGTGCAAAATACCAATTCTTGGTAGCATGCTTCCTTTAGAAATTTATGAACTCTTTCAAAGAATTGACTGAAGGATTTTAAACAGAATGATTAGACAAGTTACAGAGCCTGACTTTGACACATAGTTTGAAGATGGATAGTCCAATGACCATAGTGCAGAATACTGCTTCTCAGAGTGTGGTCCCCACTTCAACTCCACCAGATACACTGGGGAATTATTAGAAAAGCAAATCCTTGGGTCATCTCCAGCCTAATCTGACAGTAGACCCAACAACTGCTAATTTAACAAATTCTCCAGGTAACTGGTGCCTAATAAAGTAACTCACCAGACTTCCCTCAGCTAGGATAAGACAGGCTTCCATGATTTATAGCCCTACTAAGACTTTCCAAAGGAAGATCAATGTTGCTTCCCCCCAAAAAAAATCAATTTGGGTCCACAAAAATAATTCAGCATCCTCTATAACCTTTGAGTTGATGAAATTCCTCCTATGCACATACCATAAGTCTTTTGCACTTCAGTGTTATTGTTGGAATTGACTTCCTTTCTAGGGTTTCTACTCTCTAAGGAGGAGGACACTCATTAGAGTATCATCTGGGTCTTTCTCCAACTTTTTCGTAGGGAATTGTCTGGCTCCTGAATTTCTGTGGAAGATCCTAGCATAATGGGTCTCCTCCCTATTCTCTATTTGGTATCTGCCAGTTGGGTGGGGGTGCATGTCCTGCTGTTCTGTTTATTACACAGTTGGGCCTACCTGTAAGGGTAGCACCACTGGTTTTTCACAAGTGCCAATGACGTCCAGTCTACCACATTCTGAGAGGAGGTGTCAGGAGCCCATGGTTGCTCACTGAAGCAGTTTGCATCACTTTATCTGTAATATAAGCAATAAAGTGGATGGTTTTGGTTTTCATTGATTTGAATCAGGGATCAGAGAAGAAGAGAGCCCAGGGTGGGGACCTCTGAGTCTTAATTATTATACTCTTTGAAGTTTTCTTTCAATATATAAGCCATCAAACCATCATTTATCTTATTTGTCTGGGATTTTTATTTGTTTGTATTATCATTTAATATTTGAGTATTTGTGATATTTTTGGATATTCTTTTGTTTACAGATGCAAATATTTCAAATGAATTATTGCCTGGGCCTCATGAATGAATTAAGTGCACAGTTGAATATAATCATTTAGACTGGAAATCCTCTTTAAAGGTCCTTTTTTTCCCTACTGATTTGAGTCCTCTAGAGAGAAAATTTTTGTCACTTTCATATAAATTCATTTAGCTCCAGATATATTTGACCTGATAATATACATTTAGAAAGACTGAATTGAAGTGAAGCAAATGACCTTTTATTGTTAGTTCCATCCTTATGAATATGAAGGCATGTCTGTTGGTCTCAATTCAGTGTTTCCCCAGCTGCAGAGTGAAGCCAATCTCAATCTACTCTAGGACTTCAGGTGCCTGCTCCATGGAACATGTGTGTCCGGCAAAACCACAGAGCCACTTCTGATTTCACTGCTACCTTCCTCAAAGATATGATCATTAATAGTTGACTCTTTCCCCTTCCGCTTCTCTTTTCCTAGTAGATTGTCTGACTAATGATCACTAAACAAACACTGTTGGGTTTATAAGATGAAAGACCATAAAGAATGAAAGTCTAGTATTATTTTTCTAAACACTGTCTGCAGGTGATCTTTGAACTGCAGGGGGGACAGTGCTTCTGCCAAACTTGTAGGTGTGAGAGTAGCTGTAGGTGAGAAGATACCCTGTCTTTTTCTCTGGTGTTTATTTTGTCTCCGTTTCATCAATACATAGTTCCTTTCCTTGACTGTCATTATCTAGCATATGCATGGTGAGTGCTTTTCTCTTGGAACTAATTGTATGCAAACAGCCCTTAGAATACATGCTCAGAAGGCACTACACAAAATAGCATTGTCAATTTTCTGTACAGCAGTAATCAGTTCGACTTTATGCGGTCTCATCTCTGCTGAGGTGCACTTCCTGAGTAAAGGAGGAGTGGCAGTGTGTTTGTTAAATCCAAGTTGAATAAGTTGCCATCATATTCAGAACACAGGCAAAGGGAAAGCAGTATCTTCAACACCCTGCTTTATATATGGAGCACTCCACACTTTCCATGTTCTGGAACACACTGTTATTACGGATGCTTAAATGCCATCCTAAAGCACAGGTCAGCGTTGCCTAGACAACATTATACTTTCTGAGCAAACAGTGTTTTTTAAAAGTCATAAATTCAATGCCATCACTGAATTATAGCATGGATCATTAGAGCAGCTCAGAGTAATTACGTTGACTTATCCCAAACCATCTGCAGACTGCATAAAGTTAAGGGAAATAATTAACCTCTTGCTACAACAGAAAAGGCCAATAAAAATTACACATAAAGGTATATTATGAAACTGATCAAGAAGTTAAAATGCCACAGTGATTTAAATTGCCCATTACTCAAAGCAAACTGGAATACCATGTTTCTGAATGTTAATCTCAGAAATCTTTATTTAACCTTCTGTGCCAAGACTAGAGTCTCTCATTGTTATCTATATTTTCAGCTCTGTTTGCAGAAAAACCTGTTCCCAGAAAGCTTAGAGAGCAATTTCATTTATAGTGAAGTGGTATAAAATTTTCACTTCAAATCTCTGTAGGGAAGCTTGGCTTATTGAAGGTTTTCTGTTGAGAAACAATTACTTCATCCATTTACTGAATATTGTTTATTTTTATGTTGTGCAAAATGCCCTGTGGGCCTTTTAGAACTTACTGGAAGAAGCAATTTAGGAAGAAAATAACCAATTAGCTCAATTTTTATGATACACACAGAGTTTACATTCTTTGAGAGTCATTATGTGTGTTTTCAAGTCCTCCAGTGATTCCTAAGATGTTAGTTCTGGCCTGTGAAGTTGTGCCTCATGTCAACATGGCCATGAAGACAGATTTACCCAATTTTAACTTGAGTTAATACGATGAAGGACTTCTTGTTCTCCAAATATTCCAAATAATTTCTTATTTTTAGTGGAAATTTACTAATTCATAACATGAAGAGATAACTGGAATTACCTATCTTACTTTTGTGATATGAAGATCAGAAGCTATAAATGAAAGCTCAACATCTGATCAGTCAACAGGAGGCATTTTTTTTTTGTCTTTGTTTGAAAGCTTACTAATTCATCGAGTTTCCAGTTCTGTCCCCTTCCTGTCATTCAAACCAGATGAGTTTGCCTCTGCCATTTAAATGTCTTCCTAACCTTCTGATATCATTGGCCAGCTTCCTTTCTTTACATAGTTAAAGTCTCCAGAAAATCTTCATTTTCTTTTCATGGGTGACATTTGGAGAGCAGTGTTTTGGATCAAGTGATATTCTCTTTGTGTGTCATGGCCCCCAGATTTTACTGATGGGATCAGCAACTAGAATGTGCTGGGAGCAGTGTCCTTGATTATAGTTTCTCTTTCTTCCAAGGAGTTTCTCGATCAGATATCCCATCACTCTCTTTTCCTCAATTAGTTTCTCAATTTATCCTTTACCTCTCCCTCTATGTTGGCCTTTTCTTTAATAGTAATAGTAATTAGGAATTTTATCTTTGCTTTAGGTAAGTGATTTCTAGGTTTTCAGATTGAGGATATAGTCTTCTTCCTACAGTCAATGAGGTACTAGAGAGGAAAGTCTCAGCAAGGATTGGGCAGGTGGAGGGAGAGAGGCATGATTTATACTTAAGTTTACTCCCCACGGTTCTCAAAATTCCTGATCTATACTTTCATATCTTAAATTTTCATACATCTTTCTACTCTGCAGGGAATTCAGTTATTATTGCATACTAATTTAAAAAAGTCTTTGCTCTCTGGGAGACTAAGATATAAAGATATTTTTTGTAAAGTTCTTTGATTACCTTTTTGAGACAAAAATGGGCTTTTATTTTATACTAAACAAATAGTCACAGTTCATGAAGGAAATCAAATACAATGTGCTTTTTTATTGATTCCTAGAAAAATTCTTGGAATTTTTAAAATTTTTTAATGAAATTTCCCCAATTTGAAATACAATATTCTTGTTCCTTGATTTTCTTAGTAGGCCAAATATCCCAAACTCTTGTTTTTAACCTACCTTGATATAGTTAAGAAAAATAACACATGACTAGCAAACATTCATGGATAGCTCTCCTCAGGATCCAGGATCATGAACAGCTCCTGTGTACTGGTGCTAATTTTCCCTGGACCTCTTTACTTGAGAAAAGGTAGGAGGATGCAAATGAAAGTAAATCACCAGGCTATTAAAAAACCATACAAAATCAATGCTGCCTATATTATTTGATACATAAACTCTACTCACAGTGACTTTTTTGTGACTCTGTAGTTATAAAGATGTTACACATCTAAAAATCTTGCAACAAATAAGATAATATTTAAAGCCTGAGTTGATATCCTCCATTCTATTCTAATATCCTTGTCATCTTACCTAGCTCTTCTATGGGTGGCCCAAAAAGTGGAAACATGTATTAACCATTCTGACACTGGGGCTCCAAAGCTTTTAAGAAGTTTGCCATCCATTTGCATAAATGCAACACTCATGCATTAAGAATATGAATCACAAAAGATAAAAGCCCTTCTCAGTTGTCAGTAGATAGTATAGATATAATGATTTTAGGAATTCAAAGAGAGAGAATATGATCATGAGTAGACAACTTGGGCAACAAAGGTACAAGGATCAGACGGATGAGAGATGATAATCCTATCTTGTTCTTTCTTGGTGCAAGTGACTCCCCTTCTAAGAGGACTTCTGAAACCCCCTACCTTGGAAGCTCACATAAAGTAATTCTCCTTCACCCTCTCTCTCTCCTTCAGAATACTTCTCAAATCTCTGAAATTTTCACGTTTACTTAGTGGCTTAATATCTGCGATTCTAGTAGACTGTTATTTCCACAAAGATGGAGACTTTTTATCTATAGGTAAAAAACCCCAGCGACTTCCCGAGTGCCTGTTGCATATAAGACACTTATAATATTTCCTTGATCAATTAGTAAGATGCTAAAGCTTTAAGTATTTCAAATGGATGCTCAAAAACTTAAAAGTAATATTAATCAAAGTTTTCAGAATCTTTACAATAGCTCATAGGTGACCACACAATTTTTATTTTTTACAAAACTTGAATTTTTATTAAGTCAACTGTGACTTTCCTAGTTCATAATGAAAGACAAGCAGGTTTCTTGGTTTCCATATATTTTTTTCAAATTTAAGGGAAATGATGACATGTCTGCTTTTTATTTTCTGAAAACTTACAAGGTTACCCCATGAGTAATCTACAACAATATATATTTTTGGAAAACATTTCACACTTATTTGATAAAGGCATTTACAAATTAGGTGCAATGTTAAGTAATGCTGTTTAGTAGTGCTGCATAAAAACATCATGCAAAGTTCAATTTGGTAGAGCATCTTTTCTTATTCAACTCTGTGTATCTATGCATGTTTTCTTTTCATTTTCTTTATTCCTAAAAGGCCATGGCTTAGTTTATCAGACCTTTATAGTATTAGCATAAGATAATAAATTCTGAAAAAAAATTGCTATTTATTTTTTGAAAAAAAAAGTTACTATTACACATTTATTGATCAAATGTACTTTTCCTTTAGATTTTCTTTTTTAAAAGATGGAGGACTCAAAATACACAATGTGACAAAGGCTGACTCAGGAACCTATACCTGCACAGCAGAAAACCAGTTTGGGAAAGCCAATGGGACAACACACTTGGTAGTCACAGGTGCGTGTGTTTCGTCAAGATGGGTTTATCAGAGATGCGTTTCATGACATATATTATTATTATGGTTAAAGAAACTGGGCATGTGTTTTCCACAAAATGTGGTACATTGTGAGTAACATTGTGTTTGTGCTTGTGTTTCTAACAAGTGATGGTCAAGAACATGACACTGTATACTTCTATAGCACAGCACAGTGGACATGGTGGGGTACTTGGCTACTACTGTGCTGGGATGATGGGAAAATGGCATATGCTGATAATCTTTTATTTTATGTTCTCCTATTGGGTCAGATCTTCTAAGTGTGTTCTCTTTTTCATTAAAATTGGTCTTTTCTGGAGATGTTCAAGCTCATCAAATAACTGTTGATATCGATAAGATTTAAGTTTTGGGTTAATTTTGTTCATTTATCCATTCAGGGGAAAAAAAAAAACGAGCACCTATTATGTACCCATTGTTTGAGCTGGATCAGTGAAAACATTGAAACAGAATCTTTAGTCATTCTTTTTACATTCTGCCCAAGATAGAGAAATGAAAATTAGGAAGAAGAAATAAGGAGATCATTAGAAGGAAGTATATTGCAAACAATTGAGAAAGTAAAGAGACTATATGAAGAAATATGAGTTAGAGTATGAATCAAGATAAGTGAGATGGAAATTTTGGTACAAAGACTCCAGGGAGATAAAGGAGTTTACCAGGAGATTTCTAGGGTGCAGTTATGTGGACCAATTGTAGATCTTGCTAAGACTTCAGTTTTCACTTGAATTGAAAAGTGGAACTACTGCAAGGTTTTCAGCAGAGAAATAAGATGATGTGAAAGGGTGACTCTAGCTGTTTTTCAAAGTCTCAGGAGCCCATGACTGTTAACCAACAGGAAGTGATGATGATCCAAGTGAGATTGGCAGCTGAGGAGCTAATGGAATGGGATAAGATTCTGCATATATTCTGAAGGATAAGGTGTTTACAATTTGGATTTGAGGTCTCAGAAAGGAGTCAGGAGGAACTGCAGGGTGTGTGGTGAACAAATAAAAAAATGGCAGAAGAGCTGAGATTGCTCAGGCTGTGGGTTTCAAAGCTTTGGGGTGAAAGAAGAGCATGAGCATAGTTTGGATGTTTAGAATATCGTTAGGATCTTTCCCTGTAAAGCAGATCAGAGATTTGCCAAAATCTTAGTGGATTAAAATAGCCTGGCTTCACTTTTCATGCATACTGCAAGTCCTCAGAGTCAGCTTTGCTTCCTAATTCAGGAACAAAGACCCCCAGTGTCTCCACCATCTGGGACAGTGCACGTCACCACAGAACAGGAAGGAGACACATCACATTACCTATTAGTTCCTGCAGAATTCTGCCTGTCACTGCTACATGTAACTCTTACATACATTTCATCAGCCAAAGCATTGTACTCTGCTCTGCCTTAATTCAAAAGAGTTAAGAATTTAATCCTACAATGTACTTTATGGGAACTAATGGTGACTAACACCTAAGTGGAGACAGTGAGTAGGTGGTTGGATAGATGACCTTGGACTTGTGTAAATCAAAGATGAAGAGATACCTTTCACAGTTGTTGGCATATAGATGAGGACTTGAAGCCAAGACACCATCTTAGATCACCTTAAAAAGAATTTTAAAAAGGACTGAGCTTGACACATTCATTGTACATTAAGAAATATAGTAGCAGAAGTGAGACCTTAAAGAGAGATAGAGAAAAGGAATGACCAGGACAGTAAATAATACTGCAGGAGCATGATGTCCCAAAAACCATTTGAGGAAAGAGTACGAGGGAGAACCAGTGATCAAGTGTGACAGAGCTTAGAGGCTCAAAGAATGAGACCAAGACTTTATCATTGGGTCTCATAGCAGGGGACCTTGATGAGAACAGGTTAGTCAGGGAGACCTATGCCCAACTACTGGGTTAAAGAGGCTATTTAATCAAGAAAGTACAGACCACATATGCAAGTGACTTTTGAAGACATTTTCTGCCACATGGTGTAACATCAAGGGGAATGGCACTGGGAAAATTGGAGCAAGGAAATTTAATTCAGAAAAGATAAAAGGTTCATGGTAAGGGCAGGCAGAATGTGCCACAGACATTTCCACTAGGGAAAAAAATGACATCAGTTAACATTTTAGCAGAGTGCCCTCCCATTGCGCTTATTCTAAGCATCTCTAAGCTTATTCTGAGCTTTTCATATCCACGTACACATCAAAGGTTTGAGTCTATTTGAATTTTGATGTTAATGTGTTTTTTGGTCATTGAAAGTTGGTGAAAACACAGTAGTTTCTGTTTCTCCCACTATATTTCACAAAACCATAAAACTAAGTTGAAATGGATTTTTCAGTCTTATTATAACTCTTGCTTACTGGTGACTTTCATCTTAAACTTTTGTAATCTGTTGACTCAGATATGCTAATTATTTTAAAAAAATTTGGTGGATCCCATGAAATGTATTATAGGACTGCATTAAAACATCTATTTTAACCATGGAGGCTTTTCATTGCATAGATGTGTGTGTATACCTAAGCATATAAAAGCTCACACACTATAGGGTGGATGAAGAATTTGCCTGTACAAATTGCTTTCATCACAACAGAAATGCTAAAGTTTTACTTATGAATTATCTCCCTAATAGAACCAACTAGGATAACGCTGGCGCCATCTAACATGGACGTTTCTGTGGGTGAAAGCGTCATTTTGCCCTGCCAGGCACAACACGATCCGCTGTTAGACATTATGTTCACTTGGTATTTCAAAGAGGCCCTCACAGATTTTAAGAAAGATGGATCTCACTTTGAGAAAGTCGGTGGGGTAAGTCATGATATTTTTGTCATCCTTTTTCCTATTGCTCAAGTCTGTAACACCTGGCCTTTAAAAAAAAAAAAAAAACATCAGGCCCATAGGTGATGCTCTAGAAATGCATATTAAATGAGTGAATCTGGTGTCTCAATTCTGTTTTGATCTAATTTTGTTTGTGTAATTACCAGAAATTGAGCACATTTACTTTAACCTGTAATTTTAATTAAAACTGATGCATGTCGCACTTATACTAAATGCTATTCTTCATGAGAGGTTGTGGTTAGTATCCCAGGACATGGAAATTACTCTCACACAGGTGTTTACTTTGAACAGGTCATATTATGATGAACTGGGGGTAAGTTACATTTGATAAGTATTTTATCTGAATGCCTCACCCCACTGTTCCTGGTAGCTGTTCTGGACAACAGCATAAGACTCTTCATTGTACAGGTGTACAAATTGAGGACTTGAAAAGTACAAAAACTTTGTTAGAGTCCCTTATCTGGTTACTGGTGGAACTTCAAGCCCAAATCTGTGGGTCTTCTTCAGGGTTCCATTCCATTTTGCCTCCTCACTGGTGAGGGTTCCATGTTAAAAATAAATAAATGAATAAAAGTCACAGATCTCAAGGAAAAATTGACACTTGGATAATGGCTCAGTGTTGGTGAGCCTCCAAGGCTGACCATCGACTGGTTGCATGTGTGTAACTTTAGGATAGCAGGGCCAGCCAACCTGCCATCTTAGTGCCTTGACTCGGAAACTTCCTACTGTATGGAGATGTCAAGCCTGGGTTTGTCCTTAGGCATTTACCGTGTAGGCATCCCCTGAAGAAGAAAGCCATATCAGGGTCAATTCAAATACATTCATGTGGCAACACCTTATTAAATATATGTATATGCCTATACAGGTATATTAACGTATCAGGATCTTACACAGTTTTAATGATGATGCTAGGAATTTGAGGGAGTCCTCTCTCATATGTTTTAAACTCCTAATGCCCAATGCCTCATAATATGACCCTTATTTGGAAATAAGAGATTATTGCAAAAATAATCTAGTAAAATCAATCTGAGGTCTTCCTGAGTAACTGGTGTCCTTATAAAAAGAAGGCTCTGTAGACAGAGGCACAGAGAGATGCAGACACACAGGGGAAAGAAGGTCATAAGAACATGGAGGAGTCAGAAGTGTAGTTATTCTGCACAGACCCAGAAGTACCTGGGGCACCAGAAGCCAGAACAGGCAAGGAAGAAATCAGAATTACAGGTTCTGGAGGGAGCAGGGCCATACCAGCACCCACATTTCAGACCTCTGGCTGCCACGACCATGAGACGACATAATCTGTTGCTTTAAGCCATCCACTTTGGGGTTTTGCTAAGGCAATTCCTGGATATCAGTATTAAAAAGAGAAAATTTTTAAAAGAAAATGGAAAACTGAGATATTAGACATCTACCTAGAATTATGTACAATTGCAGTACCATTTTTGTTTTCTTTTTCTTTTTTTTTCTTTATTTGGTTTTATAAGTATTAGTTTTCTAATTGTTCTCACTGAATCAAAGCTTTGGAGAACATTCTTAATTGGTATAGTCCCTTAGCCTCCCACTTTTAAAAATTGTGACTGGTTTTTTTTTATCACAACAGGAAAAGGCTTGTGCCAATATTTTCAGCTGACTTGCTGCTCCATAGAGTCTTTTGCAATTTCTCCTTCTTGGATGGAAGGTGTGGGAGGGGTAAAATATTCACATGTCACTCCCCTGAGGGTCCTTTACTCAGGGTGGGAAAGGCTTCTTCTCTAGCCCAGCTGTTCTCCTAACTTAATCTTAAATCAAGAATTCAGTTTGAGGGGCCAAGGGTGTGGCTCAGTGGTGGAGCCCTTGCCTGGCATATGTGAGGCCCTGGGTTTGATCCTCAGCACTGCATAAAAATAAATAAATAAAATAAAGGTATTGTGTCCATCAATAGCTAATTCTTTTTAAAAAATTCAGTTTGAAATATTAATTAATTTTGCCATATAATGTAGATGATTATGCTTTAGATTTATCAGCTGGATTCAAAGCTGTTGGTAATATTCCAACCAATATGGCACTCTCTGTCTTATTTAATGCTGAATAAATGTGTATTGCAAGACTGAATATCCCAAGCAGTTTGTCTGTAACATGCACCCCACAGCCACAAAGAGAGGCTCAAAGGCTGAACTCGATAGTTGCTCTCTAGAAGAGGAACTTGTAGTTAAGAACATTGGGGTTGATAATGTAATTTAACTCTCCTGATTTACATGGCACTGATGGGCTTTGCAGAAAGCATAAAATCATCTCTGTGAAGAGTCAAGCATCCGAAACGTGGAATTTCATAAATTAGTGCCATTGCTTGCCAATTCTGTTCCTTCTATAACATGCTAGTTCATGGCCTATGAATTTTTTTTATAGACTTGTGCCATTAGTAACTTAATATTCTCCCATCAGTATAAAACAGTAAGCCATGCAAGATGACATTGCCCTTAAGCACAAGCAATTAAGTAAATCTGTTTTCTATTGCATGAGAAGGGAATTATATAACAGCTCTCGCCCTCTGATTCTGTATTCATTGCAGCGTGCACATTAATCCCTAGATAGTCTGCTTGCCTTTATTTCCCAGTATGTTCATAGATATATTCCTTGTTTTCCAAAATAGTAAAATGTGATCAAAGAAGCTGTTGAGTGAAGAAGTTACCCAGACAGGTGGATAGTAAGAGCCAAGTTTTTGAAATGGAGGAGTGGTTTAGGTTATAGAAAATCTCCCACTTTGAACCAATTCAGTCAGTTGTCTTTGGGACTATACTAGGTATTCATTACTTATTCATTTTTGGAAGCACATATCTTTTAGGGAAAATAATTTATAAATTCATAAAGCTCCAATAATTTAGACCAGATATATTAGTTAGGCTTGTGCTTTGTGCCAAAGGAGTTTGACAATACTGGTCACAGGTTTCTGCAAGGTCAGAATTACATATTCAGAAAAGCTTATTAAACCAAGTATCTGTAGAAAATTGGCACAAAGGAGAAGTCTATGTCCAAAGAAGTGCTTCAGACTGTGCCCATGGGACATGCTGAAGTCCTTTAATTAAATCAGCAGCCAAAGGCTTCCACTTAAGGGGGACTGTGTGCTAAGCGTGTCTTTAAAGGTGTGGTGTGGGTGATTCAAGAAGTGGGATTCGTGTTCAGAGGCACCAGAGTTCTAGAGCACTGTTGCCTACTCAAAGATGCCTGTGGGTGAGCGGATCTCCTGAGTCTATGTTCCTTATTATCTGATCTCTCTTCACATTAGTGTTTGCATTTGCCTTGCTCTCTCCTTTCTGAGATCTGGTACACACTGGTCTCTGGAATGTAACTTTCTCTCCTGTTTGTCAATATCTACATATGTCCCTATAGCATTCTCTATGCAGAGAATGTATATATTAGCACATGTGCAGTTGGTCTGCCATTTGCAAAGTGGAATAAGAGACTCAGGTCAAGCAATACGGATTTGGTGGTATCCTATATTTAACCAGCCATTGTATGCACTCAGTCTGCAGGGGGTGGGGGGAGAAAAAGAGATTCTGTTATTTACACCTATGTAACATCTTTCTTTTCCTACTTTAAATACAGCTTATTTTCCACAAGTAGGAAAAGGGAAATAATTGTCCAAAGTTTAAGAGAAATAGAAGAGCATCATTGGCTGGTATCTAAACACCTGGGACCTGGCAATTGAAGTCTGAATTCAGGGATATTCAAAGATATTTTTGATGTGCTTAATCAGCTAAATTCTAGGTATAAGATTCTTTTTGTGATAGGAGCTCACTGTGGGATAAAAGCATTCAAACCCAAACACACGAGGAGTTCACTGTGTATGCTCTGAGAATCCTTGGATTGTGTAGGTGCATTAGCAATGAAGAATGTCAGAATCCATGCTGTGTGCTTTTCCCAACACTTGTGGGATTGGTTCTGTGATGAATTAAAATGTGTGTGGAAAGAAGTCACTTGAAGTAGTAAGAATTTTAGCAGTGACAATCCGCCATTCACTTAACTGGCTCACTTCAATTTGATTGATTTCCACAGGCAACACAGTCTCACTCCAGTTATAGCAGCTACCCGCAAGCTTGATGCTTGAAGTATTTCCTAGCTCTCAGTTGTAGAGAGGAATATCTTTGAAGATGATAAATGGTGTGTGATAATACAATGTGGTCACTTTGGCTTGAACTGTTTGTGTGCAAGAACTTAAATTTTAAAACCAGCCATTCTTTACTATACAAAACCAGGTAAAAGATCACTTATAGATTTTAAATATGCATCTGTGGCACTTTTGTGTCACTTTGAGTTTTTCAATATATCCCTTAGTCATACTGTAAGTTTTATATCTTGTCCAAGTTAAAGGTGTTAGCTGATCTAGAAAGATCGTTAAGAAAATGTTCCCAGTAATCAGCCCACAAAATTGGATTTACCAGAGATGCTGTTATTATTCATGTTACAGACACTTCCACAAAGCACATTACCTCCCATACTGCTTCTCAGGTGAAGATCAGGGTTCCCCAATTCCAGGCAGAAACAGCAAATGTAAAAACACTTCCCTATCTCAGCATTTTCTCAACCACATATGCAGAGACTCAGTCCCTGCTTTGAGTTGTTTTCCCAGGACTATGTTTCTCATTTATGGTATTTATTAACATGAATGGTCCATATCCACCCCTAGTGGAAACCCTGTAAAACAAATTTGAATTTACAACAAGATAAGCAAGAGACAAACCAAGCACTGTGTAATGTATTATACTAAGACCCATAAAAACAGCAGAGTTACAATAAAAATCAGACTATCAAGAAAAAACTGTAAATGAAGAGATGTGCAAATATTTATCAGGCAAATGCAACAAAAGAGAGAAATGAATGCTAATTTCAAACAAAGAATAATGCATGGCAAACCTAAAGGGCAGAAAGAGAATAAATGTATTTTGAAAATATTTTTCCATACCATGAAGTTATAATAATCAGAAACCACAATGCCATAAATAATATACCATTAAAGTAGATAAGATCAAAGGGAAGAAATAATGAGAGACAATACTCTTGTGTACATTTTGAGAGCTTTTCTTTCAAACACCAGAAGATCAATTGGCCCAATGTTAAAAAAGGACAATTTGATGCTACCATTAATTGAAGCAACAGATACACATGAACAATTTTTCCTTCCAAAGGACAATGTACATTCATTTTCATTTTTTTACACCTTTGTAAAATTTGAGTAACAGAAATTAAGAAACAAATGCATGGAAAGGAGATGGAATTGATATGATCTCAAAAAGCACAAGATAACATCTTGGAAAATCAAAGAAAAATAGTAAAGTTAGGTGTGAGAAAGAGAATATAACAGACAAGAAAGAAACATTAGATCAGAGGATTTTCTGTTTTAAGTTTCATATGTGACGATCCAATTAGTTGGAGAATTTCTGGGAAAATATAAATTATCAAAATATAAATGTTTATTAAAAATTAAAATTATAATCTCCAAATTGCGTTCCAGAGTAGCTGCACCAGTTTGCAATCCCACCAGCAGTGTATAAGTGTACATTTCCCCCCACATCTTCACTAACACTTACTGTTCTTTGTGTTCTTAACAGCTGCCATTTTGACTGGAGTGAGATGAAACCTTAGAGTAGTTTTGATTTGTATTTCTCTAATTGCTAGAGATGATGAGCATTTTTTTTCATATATTTGTTGATTGATTGTATATCATCTTCTGAGAGTTGTATGTTTGGGTCCTTGGCCCATTCATTGATTGAATGATTTCGGGGTGTTTAGCTTTTTGAGTTCTTTATATACCCTAGAGATTAGTGCTCTGTCTGATGTGCAAGGGGTAATGATTTGCTCCCAAGATGTAGTCTCTCTATTCACTTCACAAATTGTTTGTTTTGCTGAGAAGAAACTTTTTAGTTTGAATCCATCCCATTTATAAAAACTGGTAATGGAACCACCATTTGACCCAGTTATCCCTCTCCTCAGTCTATACCCAAAGGATTTAGAAACAGCATACTACAGGGACACAGCCACATCAATGTTTATAGCAACATGATTCACAATAGCTAAACTGTGGAACCAACTTATATGCCCTTCAGTACGACGAATGGATTTAAAAAAATGTGGCATATATACACTATGGAATATTACTCAGCAATAAAAGAGAATAAAATCATGGCATTTGCAGGTAAATGGATGGACTTAGAGAAGATAATGCTAAGTTAGCTAATCCCCCCAAAAATAAATGCTTAATGTTCTCTCTGATATAAAGAGACTGATTCATGGTGGGATAGGGAGGGGTAGCAGAGGAGGAATAGATGAACTCTAGATAGGGCAGAGGGATGAGAGGGGAAGGGAGGAGGCATGGGGTTAAAAATGATGGTGGAATGAGATGGACATCATTATCCAAAGTGCATTTATGAAGATGTGAATTGGTGTGAATATACTTTGCATACAGCCAGAGATATGAACAATTGTGCTCTATATGTGTAATATGAATTGTAATGCATTCCGCTGTCATATGTAAATAAAAAAATTAAAAATTAAAATTACATATTCACTAGAGCTAGATAATTTTACTGATTCTTTTTTTAACTTTTAAAGAAACAGACAAATGTTTATATTGTGTACTTTTTGACAACATAAAAAAGTTAAAGTTAATTTTTTTTCCATGGACTTTGTAAGGCTAGCATATTCTTGAGAACATATCCTGGGAAGATAGTAAATAAATCAGTAAATGTAAAAAATTCCCTGAATATATTATGAAAATCTAAGTGAAATTTTACCAGTTCAGAAAAACATTATATTAAAGGAACAGGGCCTTCATAAGCTACTAGTTGTCCCAGGAAATATACATATGTCTATATTGATATATCTCATAAAATAGTTCATGATTTTCTTATCAGATATTCAGTAAAATTAATAACAATTACTGAGCTTTAAGTTCATGTTAAAATAGGTATAAGAAGATTCTTTTCTCTCTATTTCAAAATTATCTTTAAAGGAAAATAGTAGAAATACTTTTACTTAACTCAGCAATAAAACAGGGATTTTTACAATGTCATGAATAAAGTCATTTAGAGATGTCTACATGAATTTAATAAGGTGTAAAGATAAATAAAAGGTAGCCTTTGAAATAAGGAAACAAAATTACAATTATTAGAGGACATAATGATATTAGTATCATACCCAATAGTATCAACTATAACATTTAAAAAACTAATCAAAATTCAGTTATCTACCATGTTCAGTACAAAGTAACTATGCAAAATGTAATAGTTTATTTATTTATGTATCAACAGCAACCCATTAGAAAGCATAATAGGGAGGATAAAAACTTCCCTCAAAAGAGAAATAATATGACTGTTAATCATTTACACAAGAAGTTGATGAGGCCTAAATAAACTACAATACTTTCTTAATACAAGTAAATGATTAACGAGAAACAGGAAAGGAAGCATTAAAATTTCAAGATTCTTAGATTAAACAAAACAGGTATATATTGTCAGATTTCAATTTTTCTCTGATTTCTCTGTGGTTTTAAATCTGATCTCAGGTTAAGTAAATGAACCAATCTTATTTCAATTTAAATTATTCTGAGGATTTTTAGAATAAGAAATGAGGATAAAATAGTTAATAGTATTTGAAAGAAGGCTATTGACCCTTGTAGATAGTTCTGGGGTTCTGGAGGTGTCTACTCAGGAAGAGAATTGCCGGGCCAGATTAGAGTTACATGCGAATAGACTCTTTGTTAAAGACCAAAGTGGAGAGCCAGCTTTTGGAAGCTATTTCATTCTCATATATGCTATTGATCATCAATTCTGTTGGCTCAGATTTCTCATCTGTGAAACTGAGGAGATAATACTGTTTTATTCAGAGGTATATAGAAGGTTCTAAGAACAGTGCAGGTTAGCTCCTATTGTTAGGATGGTAGGACTGCTTTGAATTGTTCTCCAGAAAAGCTTCTGCAATTCCTGCTCCCATGAGTGGTGGCTCCCCAGTGTTCTTTTCTGCACAGGGGTTTTTCCTTGATTTTTCTTTTTAAAGTTTTACTAGACAGATGATTGAAAAACAATACCTTATCGCCAACTTCTCATTTCTCAGAGACCAAAAATCTCCCTAGTTGCTTTTAAGTGATTTGGATACTAGGGGAGTATTTAGCATTATAACTGAGTCCTCCAAATGCTACAGTTAATACTACCTCTAAAGAAATGCAAGATTGCTCTTTCAGACAGAAGAAAGAAAAAAATAGCTTTTTCTCCCCAAAGAGAGAGATTCACATATGTACTCTCATGTACACGCACGCACACACACACACATACACACACACAAAATTGCCTGATTGTATAGGTAGCTGATTTTTAAAAATCTAGAAATAGAGAATTACTTTCAAAAGTAACAAAAGCAAAATACCTATTGCATTAAAACAACCTTAGCTACACAGAAATTTATTTTGTTGGGTTTTTTTGGGGGAGGATAAATTTTTTTGGTATGTTTTTGTTTTTCCTAAAGACCAAGTAATGAATTTTACATTTGCGTAGATCAGATTTCCATCTCATCTGTTTCAGATATCCATTGGACAGCTTTCTTTTCAGAGCACAGCAGGAAATCTTTTATTTACACACCAATTTCAATATGTACTGATCATTTCCTGGCTCACAAAATTGCCTGTTCATCCCTCTAACCCCTGGCAACTACATCATGCAGTTGGAATCATGTACTATCTAGTCTTTTCAGATTGGCATCCTTCACTTAATTACAGGCATTTAAGATTCCTCCATGCCTTGTCCTTCATGGCTTGCCAGCTCATTTCTTCTTAGTGCAAAATAATTTCCCATTCTCCAGGTGTACCCCAGTTATTTATCCACTCATCTGCTGAAGAATATCTTCATTGCTTCTGAGTTTTGGCAAATCTGAATAAAGCAGCTATAAACATCTATGTGTGGGGTTTTTTAAAGATTTATTTTTGTTCTTTAATGTTTGGTAGTGATGCAAAACAGTTGGGTTCATTTGCCATATTCATAAATGTATATAACATAGTTTTCTCCATCTCCATCCCCTGTACTCTTCCTTTACCTTGCAAGGACATAAGTTTTCAATTTATTTGGGTAAATACCAAGAAGTGCAAATGCTGGATCCTATGATAAGAATAGGTTTATAAGGAATAGGTAAAATGCCTTCCGAATGGCTGTTCCATTTTGCATTCCCATTATCAGTGATTGGGGATTCCTGCTACTGCGTGCCTTCTCCTGTATTTGGTGTTAATTTTCTAAATTGTAGTGATATTTTGCTGATGTTTCAATTCACAATTCCCTAATGAGGAATGGATATTGCACATATGCTCATATATTTGCTTGCTATTTGCATATATTTAGTGGAATGTCTGTTTAGGTCTTTTGTCCACTTTTTAATTGCATTATTCATTTTCTTATTGTTGAGTTTTCAGGGTTCTTTGTACATTTTGTATAGAGGTCCTTCATTAGAAGTGTCTTTGGTGAGACCTTTTTCCCAGTCTGTGACTTGCCTTCTCATTTTTTGACATCATGCAGAGAGCAGAAGTTTTTTTCATTTTAATGAAGCCCAGCTTGTCGGTTACTTCTTTCATGGATTGGCCTTGTGGTATTGTGTCTATAAAACCTTTACCATACCCAGGGTCATCTAGGTTTCTTCCCTGTATGACAGTCTAGGACTTTTATAATAAGATTTTCATTTTACATTTAAGAGTGCAACTCCTGTTGATTTCATTTTTGTGCAGAGTACAGAGTCTGTGTCTGGATTCACTGTTTTCATGTGAACATCCAGTTTTTCTAGGACCATATTGTGAAGAGGCTGTCATTTGCTCCTTTGTCAAATATCAGTTGACTGAATTTGTGGGTTATTTCTGGGCTCTCTCATCTGTTGCACCAATTTGTCTGTCCTTTTCACCATGACCATCCTTTCTTGATTTCTGTAGCCTTAATATTAGTATTTAATTTAGGTGTTCCCATGTTCCAGCTTTGTTTCTCTTCAGTATTGACTGGGGTGTTCTGGGTTTTTGTCTTGACATAGGAATTTTAGAACCAGGATTTCAACTATCCACAAATGTGTATATTTTTCAAGTCTTCCTATCCATGAACATAGAATCTCTCTCAGCTTATTAGGTTCTTTTGTTTCTTCCATCAGACTTGCAGTTTCCCACCTAGATTTTGCACATATTTTGTTAGATTTTAACATAAGTATTTCAGTATTTGGGGTGCTGGTGTAAATGGTAGTATGTTTTCATTTCAAATCCCATTTGTACATTGCTGGTATTTGGGAAAACAACTGGACTTTGAATATCAACCTTACCTCCTACGTTACTTGTTAGTTCTGATTTCCTTTTGATTCTTTCAGATCTCATACAGAGATGATCACATAAACAAATTTGCATTTTCTACTTCTCTGTCTGTATATTTTTAAATTTCCATTTCTTCTCTTACTTTATTAGTTAGGGCTTTCAATATGATGTTGAAAAAGAGCCAGTCTTGCTTTGTTCCTGGTCTCAGAACTTGGAGTTTTTTGTCATAAAGCATTTTAAGTTGTGGGTTGTTTGTGGACATTCTTTATCAAGGTGTAGAGATTCTCCTCTATCCCTAATTTATTGATAACTATAATCATGAATAGGTGCCAGATTTTTGTCAAACGCTTTTTCTGTTTACATCTGTTGTTTTCCTCTTCATTTCACTACTGGATGGATTACCCATAAATAGATTTTTAAATGTTAAACCAGTCTTGTGTATTTGACACAAAGTCCACTTGGTTATGGTGTACAATCTTTAAATTCATTGTTTAATTCTATTTGCTGATACTAAGGGATTTTGTATCTAAGTTCATAAAGAATATTGGTGTTATGCAGTTTTATTTTAATATGTTTGTCTGGTTGTTATTAGGGTAATTCTGACCTCCTAGAATGTGTTAGGAAGTATGTCTTCTTCCTGGATCTTTTGGAAGAGATTGTAGAGAATTGCTACACTTTCTTAATTAAATGTTTGTTAAAATTTGTCAATGAACGTATTTGCACCTGACATTTTCAGTTTGGTAAGATTGTTAATTATTGATTTGATTTTGTAAATAGATGTAGACCTATTCAGATTGTATGTTTATTCCTGGGTAAATTTTGGCAGGTCACGTTTTTCAAAGAATTGGTCTATTTCATCTAAAGTATCAAATTTATAGACAAGAATTGTTTGTAATATTATTTTTATTATCCTTTTATGTCCATTATGTTTTTAGTGATGGCCTCTCTTTCATACATGATAGTAATAATTTGTGTATTTCCTCTTTTCTTTTTTTTTCATAGTTAGGCTGACTAGAGGCTTATTGATTTTATTGATCTTTTCCAAGAACCAACTTTTGGTTTTGTTGATTTTCTCCACTGACTTCCTGTTTTCAATTTCACTGGTTTTTGCTCTTATGTTTGTTTCTTTTACTCTGCTTGCTTTGGATTTAATTTGCTCTTCATTTTCTAGTTTTCTAAGGTGGAAGCTTACATTATTGATCGTAGATCTTTCTTCTTTTCTGACATACGCAGTCAGTGCTATCAATTTCCCTCAAAGCAATGTACTCACTACATCCCACAAATTTTGATAAGTTCTATTTTCTTTTGCATTTAGTTCAGAATATTTTTTAATAATTTCTCTTGAGTTTTTTTTTTTTTTTACATTAACCCATTTGTTGAGTAGAAGTGTGTAATTTTATGTACAAGAATTGGGGGATCTTTCCATTATTGCTTTCTAGTTTAATTATATTATAGTCTGAAAGCAAATGTTGTCTGTTTTCTATGCTCTTAACATTAGTGGGGTATGTTTTAAGACCCAGATATGATCTTTCCTGGTGAATATTACATTTGAACTGGAGTAGAAGGTATTATCTGCTGTTGATGGGTGAGGTAGCATCTAGATGTCATTATATCCATTCAATTGGTACTGCTTTGTAGTTCAACCACGTCCTTCTGAACTTCTGCCTGCTGGATCCTGTCCATATTTATCTCTTTTGCCCAAATGTTCTCTCAGTTTTTGCTACATATTTTTTGTTAGGCACACATACATTGGGGGTTACTGTATCTGCTTACACTCTGGGCCCTTTATCATTAAGAAGTGGTCCATGTCAGCACTGATAACATTCCCTGGGCTTTCTCTTCTGCTCTGACTGAATTTACTGTAGTGACTATTTTATTCTTTCATCACCATTAACACAACATATATTTTATAATTTCCTTTTAATTTCTATGTATCTTTATATTGAAGGTATATTTCCTAGTAGAGAATATACAGTTGGGTCTAGCTTTTAGCTACTCTGAAAATCTCTGTCTTCTAATGAATGCATTTAGACTATGCTGTTCAAAGTCCTTACTCACATAGCTGAATTAATATCTACCATACTTCTCACTATTTTGTTAGTTGTTGTTATTCTTTTTTTTTTTTTTTAGTTTTCTAGACATTATAAGAATTTCATGGTCTTAATTGAGCATTCTTTAGGATTCCACTTTCTTTATTTCTTAACATGTTGCTAAAGGGACAAATATTTGTTTTCTCCTCTGAAATTTTTGTGTTGAAACCTCTAACTCCTACAGTGGTGGTCTGGCAGGTGAGGAGGTGGTGAGATTACGGGAATAGAGCCCTCCTGAGTGGGATGAGGTTAATGCCCAAGAGACACCCCTGGTTTCTTCTACCATTGGAGGATATAGAGAGGCACCATCAAAGAATCTGAAAAAAAGCGCTCTCCAGACACCCTGTCCTTGAATTTCATAGTCTTCAGATCTTCAGAATTAAACCCAGGCAGACTAGGACCCATAACAACATATCAATTATGCTGCATCTTTTTTCTAAGTGGTAGATCTAAAGTTTGCAATGTACAGACATAACTAATCCAAGTCCATTTCCAGAGTGCTTTGAGATCATTTTCAAGTTCATTTCATAAGTAGTGCTTATAATAAAGGAACCTCATAATAAAATCTAAAAACACAAGTACCTTATGATTAAAACAAAAACTAGTATTTTCCCTTTCTTTTTCTGTGTCATTGCCATTCATTTTACTTACACAGGAGCACATATAAGCACCACTGTGTGCGTGCATGCACGCACACACACACACACACACACACACACACACACACACACACACATAGACACACCGAATCTAATACATGGTCTCTGTCAGTTTGTGCAAAGTATTATTTGTTAATAAATTAATAATAAGAAGAAAATAAGGGTTTGTATCGCCTCCACTGACCCCTTCTCTGGCACTCTTCCTGTCTTTTTGTACATTCAGAATTCTGACTGATATACATTTCTCCTTCCCTGTCAAGAACTTCTAGCCTTTGTTGCAAGGCCAGTCTCCTGAAGCCCTATTCTCCAATTTCTTTTCAGGGGTAGGGGGTACCAGGGATTGAACCCAGGGACACTCAACCACTGAGCCACATCCCTATTTTGTATTTTATTTAGAGACAGGGTATCACTGAGTCGCTTAGTGCCTCACTGAGTTGCTGAGGTTGGCTTTGAATTCTCAATCCTCCTGCCTCCGCTTCCTGAGCCACTGGGATTGCAGGCGTGCACCACCATGCCCAGGTCTCCTTTTTTTTTCTGTCCCAAGAGTCTTTGCTCCTTCATTTCTGAAGAATAATTTCACTAGCTGCAGGAGTCCTTCTGAAGAGCAGTGCTTCTCTCTCAGTGCTTTAGATAACGAGCTCTTCTCCATTTGTGGTTTCTAACATTGGGATGGGATATGCCCAGTCATACTTTGGTGTGTTTGGGTTTTTGCATTTGTCCTGCTTGGGGCTGGCCTTTACAAAGCATCTGCGATTTGGTGTCTGAAATTTATTTGAGGAAATTCTCATATCAAACACGTATTTTTTTTCTGTTCCTTCACACATTTTTCTCCTTCTGCTGTTTCCATCCCACATACTCTGCACCTGTGGTAATTGTGCCACAGTCTTTGGAAATGGTTCTGTTTCCTTTCAGTCCATTTGTGATTTTAAACTCCTATTGTCATGTCCTCGGACTTAGAGGTTTTTGCTCAGCTTGGTTTCTCCTTTGATGAGCCCATTAAAAGGTTTCTCCACTTCTGTTACAGTGTTTTAGTCTCTGGAGATTCTTTTTTTACATAATATTTATATTAGTGCATTATAGTCGCACATAATATTGGGGACCATTTCCACATAAACATTCATGTATGGAATATAATTGGCTCCATTTCAGTGCCCAGGGCTTACTCTGCCCCTCTATTCCTGCCTCCCCATTTCCCTTGCTACACTCTACAGGTCCTTCTAGTTATTTATTTATGTTTCTTAATTGGTGCTTTATAGGTATACATAGAAGTAGAAATCACTGTGCTGTATTCGTACATGCACACATCATCATTTGATCAGTTTCATTCCACATTTCCTCCCTTTCCTATCCCTCCTCCTTCTTCCCCCTCAATCTCCTTCCTCTACTCTGCTGATCTTCCCTCTGCTTTTATGAGATCCACCTTTATCTTTTTTTCCCCCTTTATTTTGCTCTTGCTTCCACACCTACAGAAAAGTATTCAAACTTTGACTTTCTGAATCTGGTTTATTTCACTTAGCATGATGTTTCTATTTTCATCCATTTACCAGGAAATGCCATAATTTCATTCTTCTTCAAGGCTAAATACAACTTCATTGTGTGTGTGTGTGTGTGTGTGTGTGTGTGTATATTATATTTTCTTGACCCATTAATCTGGCTGATTCAATAACTCGGCTACTGTGAATTGTGCCACTGTGAACTTTGAAATGGCAGTATCACTGCAGTGTCTGGTTTGAGATCTTTTGGATAAACACCAAGGAGTGGGGCAGCTGGGTCACACAGTGGTTTCATTCCTCAGCAGTTGGGCCACATGGTGGTCCATTTCTAGTCTTTGGAGGAATCTCCATACTACTTTGCAAAGTGATGGCACTAACTTGCTGTCCCGCCAACAATCTGAGTGTGCTTTTCCCCTCATCCTCACCAGCTCTTGTCATTGTCTGTGTTCTCAATGATCTCATCTGGCATCTTATTCTTTCTAATTTTTTCCGGACATCTCCATTGGTTTGCTTGCAGCATTCCTGTGTTCACCTGTGGTTACTTTTTCACCACTGGAGCACTTAGTATTTATCATGTTTTTCAATTCCTAGTCTGATCATACCATCACTCCTACCCTGATTGTTTTGCCTGTTCAAACCTTATTTTGTTGTTTGGTTGGATTTTTGCCTTTTTATGTGCCTGTAACTTTGGTGAAAGGCACATATGATGTACTAGGAAATGGCAATGAGATCAATAGGCCTTGAATAAGAGACCGATGGACGAGGTATATGGGAGGGAGGGCTCCATCTTTTAAGTGAGCCCGTACCCCTAGACTCTAAACTTCTCTTGTTCTTTTCCATGTCCCCCCGCCCTCTTAACATGGGACAGGATGGCTGGAGGAGGTGGAGTTTGATATTTCCTCCCCCTAGTAGGTTAGGCTCTGATCAGACCAAGCTGGCTACTTGCTCCTGAAGGCAGACATTTTAAGGGAGAGTAAAACAGTCTGGGATGTTCCTTTCCCCTGCTTCTGCCAGAACCGTGTGGAATTTTTCTCCAGTATTTTCTACAAGGACTTAGTAGACTTTGAAGTAACGCTGAGGTTGTGGGGACCCCTCTATGACTGGGTCCCCAGAGCTATCCCCTCAGCCCGTCCCGCAGGTTGTCAGTAACAGCCAGGTTTCCTACTCCAGCAGAGGTTTCCAGGGAGCCTTCTACATGTGGATCTCTGCATCTGCCCAGTTACATCTCCAGTGTTGAGGGACACAGTCTGCCCTGTGACCATATTTCCTTGCTGTAGCTAAGAAGAATTAATTTTTTAATTGTGTTTAGATTTTTACCTGTTGTTAAGACAGAGTGGCAACTTCTAAATTCCTTATGTGGTGACTGGATACCAGAAGTCAGAGCAACTGGCCAATTTTCTAATCATGCTGGCTTATATTTTATGTTCTAATTTAGAAAATCATTGTACTGTATAAGATGTGATATTTAATTATACCCATTTAATTGATTAGAATCTAGACATGCAAGTAAAGAATGAATAGATCAGTTGGGGTGATTTAAAAATTTAGACTCCAACACCAGAAATTTTAAGTGGTTGGTTTTTAACAACAAAAAAATTATTATTATAGAAACACTCTGAACCATGGGACTGAATGTTATTCTTTCTGAATTTTGTCAGCTTTACTGCCTTTTTGTATTTCATGCATCTTGTTGAATTAGTAAAATGACTATTGAAAGTTGTGTGTTTTGTGACTCTGGGTAAAACTTTGGAATAGTTTTTATTTTTCTAATTAACACTTCTTTTTTTTCTGTACATAAAAAAAATGTCTTAAAGCTCAGTGTAATATTAATTCCAGCAGCATTCAAGATAGCAATAAATGATCAGCAGTGATTTTTCAATCCCTTTTTCTTATACCAACCTTAAAATTTTAGAACATGTTCTTTATCATAAAAAAATTCTATTGATAGTCACATTTAATATCAAACCTAGTCTTTCCTATTTTATCTTTTTCAATATGACTTGGAGATGAAAAATCTATACTTCTGAAATATCTGGAAAATGGCTGGAACATAATCGACTGCAATTGTAAGGAAAACACTGTGATCTCTTTGGGAGCAACTCTCCTGGGAGAGGATATAATTTTATACTCTTTGAGCCCTTGGGAGTCCTTTATCTGGTCCATATACAGGCTTCTGACTTATAAGAAAGGGTGTCTAGTCTAGGGTTTTGCTTTTATTTCTTTGTTGTTTTTTCTTTTCTTTTTTTAACCTATTCTAGGTTCTTGGCACATTCAGTTCAGGCCAGCCCACAAGGGTGACTCTTGGCAAGTACATAGCCACAAGTTACAACTTTCTCTCCCTCAGATCTCCATGTGAGAGACCCCAAAGCTATAGTGGAAGGTATGGAAACCTGTTTCTGTGGCCCCTGTGGATCATCCGTCCCAAGCACTGGCTGTACGGCAGGTGTGGATGGAACCTGTGGTGAGGCAGATTGTGTTTTTTAAAGATGGTGGCCACAGCCTGCTTTATACAATGAGTTCTCCTTATAGCATGACTTTGACAAACACCTGTCCACCTGCAATAAAGCCATTCCTCCCCTGTTGAAACCCAGAAGACCTTTGTGACTTCCCTGACTAATAAAGAACCCCAGGAACAGTGCCATCGGATTCCTGAGGCTAACTCCCCAAAACGCATGCTCTTCTACCTGGTTCCATTAGCACAATGGCTCTGAAACTGAGCCACTAGACTATGAGGAAGCCAAAGTAGAGTGTGCAGGGATTCACTTTAAGAGGAACCAGGGTCCCCAGCCATCAGTCCCACTGAAGTCCCAGCCAACGACCAACTCCAAGTTGCCCGTCTTGTGGATGAGCTTGCCAGTCCCCAGGTACATCTCCCCAAGAAGCTATGCAGCACTAAGGAGCTGGCTCCACTCCTCTCTGCTGTTTCCTGAACACAATAAGTGTTTTTTTTTATTTAAGCTACTAAATTTGGGGGTAAATGATTACATAGCAAAATGAATTGGTGCCAGAAGTAAACCTAAGGAACTCAGCAGAATTTGTTTATGTGGCCATGAGAAAATAGCTTTTTATTCCTTTGCATCAGTGGACCCTTTCTTCCACACAGCCATACCATTCTACAAGGGACAGATCTGCTTTTAGTGCACTTTGTTCATTCACTATAGGGAAAAACAAAACAGTGAGATTTGATCCCTGAGTTAATTTACTCTCCAGGATAAGCTCCTTGACTTGGAATATGCCAGAATCATCACATCCATCAACAGAAATCCTAGAGTGGTACAGGTTGAGTAATAGTAAGTTTCGATGTGCATTTATAGAAATTTATCACTGTTGAGTGACTTGGGTGACTATTTCTAAATTACAATGAGCACAGCAAACAAGGCAATGTCAAGGGAGTTGGCCCCAACCTGACACACTCTGCCTGCTTCACGAACGCTAGTTTTCATGCCTCCCTCGCAGGAGGACCCTCTGTATAGGAGTGCTGTTGTCAGCCTGTGTCCAGCAATGTCCAGCCCAGCCTAATAATTATTTCATTAATTTATTTATTATAGCATTTCAGAGTTGGGGGACATCAGAGTGGTTATTGTAAGCCTTCTGTTTCCAAGAGGAATGAAGATTAGGAACGTCAAATTCCAGGAGGTTTAATGAGCTTTGCACCCTAATGGCTTATTAGAGTCACCTAGAGGGTCTCCTGTCTCCAGTTCATTCTGACTTCATTATCCTGGGATGTGGCCTAGGCTTTTCTGGTACTTTTTAAAGATTCCTCAGGTAAATTTATAGCACAACCAGCATTGAGAATGATAGGATTTAGGTCCTAGATATGCAGCTCTAAATAATAGGACATAGAAACCATCCATTTTCAATTTTTTTTCAATCATGAGTTTAAGTTCAGAATAGTGGCTAACTATAGTGTTGAATTTGTTGATTACAGTGTCTAACACTTGCAAATCTCCTTTTTTAATTAGCAGAGCAAAGGTCTCTAGCTCAGGGACTTTAACACCATTCAGCTGCTGTCCATATGCATTATCTTGGACAGTGTCCATTCATATTTTTTTCTACTCACTGTGTTCATTTCTGCCATTAACTTATTTTGGTGAGCAAACTCCCATTTAGGTCAAAAATATACATTTTCCCTATCTGTTTCCATATTAATTAAAGAAAGCTAACCAGTTTAAGAAAACATCAAGTGAATAACAGAACTTCCATTCATAGGATGTGTCATATAAAGCTGTAAATGTAACTGTAGTGACCAAAGTGTAGAAAACACTGAGTTGAAGTCTCTGGTAAAAGCATCTTGACATCACCAACTTCTAGTGAGGCAAACTAGGACATCCCCTCCCAAAGAAAGTTGAGCAAATTCTTAGCCCAGCTCAGTGGGGCACACCTATAATCCCAGCACTTTGGAGACCCAAGGATTGTGAGTTCAAAGCCAGCCTCAGCAAAATCCCAGGCGTTAAGCAAGTCAGAAAGACCCTGTCTGTAAATAAAATACAAAATAAAGCTGGGGATGTGGCTCAGTGGTCAAGTGCCCTTGAGTTCAATCCCCAGTACCTCCCCCTGCCAAAAAAAAAAAAAAAGAAAGTCAAGCAAATTCTGATATGAACAGATGACATTTACCTGCCTTAAATATCACCTGTTCAGACAACCAAGTGACTGTAACCACTGTTAGTAAGAAAAATTAGCACAATGTCCCAGCTTGGTCCTGTTTCCATCTTCAGTGGCTGCCTACGTTTTCTATTCCTTGCCTGAGCAGAGTATGTGTGTAAGGAAGGTGACCCTGAGTAGGCTGTCCAGGGCGAGTGGGGGCAAGGTTTAATTTGCTTGATCATAAATGCAGAGGCGAGAGATGTCACCATCAGTTCCTTTGGGGACCTTCACAAATAAAAGCACCAACCAGATTCCAGGAGGATCCTATAGGTCGATTGCTTTCAAGGCACCTGGGTGTGATTTACATGCGGTGTCAGGGTTTGGAAAGCAGGCCTGTGAAGGGACCGATGATTAATTTGGGTGGCTCTGCAGTCACAGACTGCATAAAGTGATAAAAAGGAGGAGGCCCGCCTAGTCAACCTTGCCTTCCAAATAGCCATCAAAATGTATTTTTTTCCCTTATACTGGGAAATTATGCTTCTTGGCAGTCCAGTGGCAGCATTTATATCGAGAGTGCTTACTAAGGAATTAGTATTTGTGATAATCTGTTTCACTCAAAGTTGAGGCTCTGTTGGCAACATGGAAGACGCTCCCCAATTCCGAAGTTTGCACTGCACCTCGGTTCTTAGCACATGGCAGACACCACAGTGTGCTTCGAGCCCGCCTGTAATTAGTGATGATCGGCTGTTCATTTACTTTCTCCTGGCATGGGTTATCACATCACATACTGCTTGCCTTTCAGTGCAGAGTGGCTTTTAAATTGCATCCCAAATTTCATTAGTGTCATCACCTCAGAAAATACAGGGGAAAAGTTAATAAGATCCTCTTCTGTTTAATTCAGCACACGCTACATTTTCCCTTAACATTCATGTCAAAGATGATTTGGCTTATAAATCTGTTTGCTTCTTGTACCTGTAGCATGTTTCAAAAATGTGTATTTTTTTTTTCCTAAAAGAAATGTGTATGACTAGGTGAACAAATACTTCAATGAGAAAGTGATTCTAGGGCTTGGGCATGTGGCCCAGTGGTAGAGTGTGTGCTTAGTGTGTTTAAGGCTCTGGGTTCAATCTCCAGCATGAAAAAAGGGGTAAATGGTTCTAGCCAAACTTAGAAATTATAAAATTAGCCCAAAAAGGAAAAAATTTACTGTCATTTTGATGTAACTATGCATTTGATGTTGACTATAGTGAACTTTTAATTTTGGGGGACAGATAAAGAGTTTGTAGATTAACTACATTCCTCACATCCCTATTCCTGAAACCCTTTTAGCAACCCCCCTGTTCCCCCTGGTAATGGGGATTGAACCCAGTGGTGCTGAACCACAGAATTTCATCTGCAATGCTCCACTCCACACACAAACACTTGTTAAATTTTGAGACAAAGTTTCACTAAGTTCCTTAGGTTCTCACTGAGTCACTGAGGCTGGCCTCCAATTTATGATCCTCCTGCCTCTGCCTCCTGGGCCGCTGGGATTACAGGTGTGTGCCACTACCCTACCCTTCTTGAGTCAAACAAATTGATTGTGTCCTCAAGTGCTTTGCATGTAGATATGTGCCCATGTAGACCACTTCACCCTCTTTTTTCAAGACTTCTGATTATATCGCATGCCTGGGCCCGTCGGTTCATTCACTGAAACCCTCGAAAACCATAGACTCTTCTGTGTTCTCTGATCTTAAGTTACACTGTAATTTGACATTGTTTTATGTCATTGTTTGATGACTGCCTCTCTCAGCTGTCAGCTCAGTGAATATAAGGACTGTTTTTTTCTCCCCTCATCATTGTATACCCAGCAACTGAAGTGTAGTAGTTGCTTAATAAATAGTTTTTGAATGAATTATCTTATTTTTAAAAAGGTAGTGCTTTTAAGAAGGAACTCAAATTTGTATCACTTAGGGATTTTTCTCCTGCTGTAAAAGTTTCTGTATGAATTATTGGAATGGACCTTGTCCACGGCCCATATCTCCTATTTTGAGTAAACCTGTGGCCTGCAGCTTAGAAAAATGGCTTGCTCTCTAGAAAACTTAGAATTTCATTGCTTGGGGGAGGTTTTTAGAGGGAGGTTTTAAAGAAAATCAGGATGAAGAAAAAGTAAAAACTTGACCCCTTGCCCCCCATCTTGCCAATGTGGTCCAATCTATTCAAGGAGGGGGGGAGGGGAAGAATACTTAGGAAAATACTACAGACTAATTTAACAGAGAGGAAACACCAAGCTGTTTTTCACTCAAACAATTATTAGTGTGCCTAACAATTTATTGAAAGTTATTAGTGTTATAATCTCCTTTATTTGAATTGCTGTATACTCTAAAGAAAAATGCTTCTAAATGTATCTATTATGCTATCTCATTAATAAATATATCGAGAAACCTATTTAGAGGAGACCTAAATGGTTTACTACATTTTGACAAATTTTACTTAGATTTTCCCAGGCAGTCTTGTCCCACCCACTTTATCCCAGCTACCCAATAAACAACTACATACTCCAAGAGTGACAACCTGATGTGGAAAAGAGTTGGGTTTGCTATCAGTGAATCTTCCTTTGGGAATTTTTTTAATGTCTGGAAATAGTTGCATCCTGATAAGAAATGATGGGATAATGTGTGCCTGCCAAGTAGCCCAGTGGATTTTCACAGGAGGAACACATGGAGCATGACCTGCACTTTAGAATCCCCCATGATGCTTCAATCCAGAGTACTTATTCCTTCCCAGGTCACCACAGCTCCCTTCTCTTGGGTGGTGAGATGAGACCAATATCCTCTTTTCTCTCTGGTTGTTTAGATGCAGCTACATAGATCTATGTACATAGTTTTGTCATTTTAATGTCCCAATAGTATTTCCGTAAATGATTATACCACTTATTTATTCATGAGTTTTACTGAGACAGACATTGAGTCCTCTGGTTTTCAGCTGTGTATATCTTGTGGTCGATGCACACACACATTTCTGCAGGATAAGTCCATTCCTAGGGGTGAAATAATGGGTGATAGATGATGCTTATTTTGTGCCTTAGTGGAGACTTCTGGTCAGTTCTCCAGAGGGGTTGCACCCATTCACACTCCTCCTAGCAGCAGGTTCCACACTGTCAGCAGAACCTGAAAACATTCATCTCTGTTGCTTTACAGCTCTCCACACATGGTGTGCCATGTGATGTCCTTTGACCTGAGTTGAACTTCCCAGGTTTGCAGATGGAATCTGCCTCACATGTACATTCCTTATTACCCTGGGTTGGGTTTACATCCTGGAGAACAAAGGTCATGTGTCAGGCAGGTCTTAGCCCTTGAAGGCTTAAGCAGGATTGGGTAAACCTCTGTTAAGGTGAATCTTGCTTCTATGAAGCGATGCATTAAGACAATAGATGAGTTGGAGATAGAAAGGGCCAGAAAAGTACAATATAAATACATGTTACTGAACTGGCAAAAATTAAATTCTACTTTCCATTTACATATTTATCTACTTTAACAACATTTTGGTGCTTAAAAAAATTGGTGGCTCCCATTTTCTACATAACTTAGTTTATTGCTTCTTTTTCCAACATTTTTTTATATTTAATTTAATTTTATTATTGGTTCCTTTTTGTTATACATTACAGTAGAATCCATTTTGACATAATTATACAAGCATGGAATATATTTTGTTCTAATTGAGAATTCAGCTAGAGAATTCAGCTGCCCGTAGAGAATTCAGCTGCCCGTAGTATAATTTGTGTTTCCAGAGACCTTGATGTATGGTGAAATAAGATGAAATATCCAAAAGAGAGGGCATCATAAGACCTAATATAATGAAGTAGGAATAGTTCACCTGAGCAAGAAGTGTTTGAGGAAGAAGGATGACCCAGATTTACAGACTTCCAGATGGTAGGAAGGTTTAACCAGGACTTTGGAGGGAAAGGAAATGAATGTAGAGGTACTGAGAACATTCCAGATTGAGCACAGCATTTTGGAGGAGTAAAGGAGTAGAGGCTGTGTACAAAACCAAGGTTACACTGAAGGTGATGCCCACCGAGGCATAGGAGAGCAGGTCACAGATGACTTTGAATGTAAGAGGAACTACGTGAACTGTACCCCATATTTCATAGGGAACAGTGGAATTAGGAAGTGGTGAGATAAACACATTTTAAGATTTATCTAGCAATGCTGTTATAGAGGTCATGGTTGTGACTTCATCCCAACCACCCACTGCTGGCTTCTTAGGAAACTGCCCTCATGTGTAATTGCTGATTCAGTGGCAGACTAACATAGCCATATTAGCATGACACAGCCACGTACCCCTCCACTCCCCAATACAGTCTCCAGTGGTTGTATCCCAGTGACCATGTGACCAAAGTCAACTGGTCTGCACAGTGAGCTGACCCAGTCAGATTCTTGTGTGAGATATTTAAGTAAGGAATACAGAGGTTATAGTTAATGAGGGTCATGTGGTCATATGTCATATTTGTAGCCAAGTTCACACTTCTTAGGCCATTGGCATGTAGGAAAAAGTATGTCTGCAAAGATGAGATAGAGCAGATATCTCCCCACTTCACCCTCACAAGGAGAGAAACAAGGTCCCTACAACCTTACAAGAGTAAAATAGAAGAGCTCTTTGACAACTGCCCAATTCTCAAGTGGACTTCTTACATCCTTTTTCATAGTGCTTTGTCCTTCTTGACACTGAACCCCCTTTCTATCTGAGCAGCTTCAAGAGAGTTTCTGTTCCCTATAACCACATAGCATTGGCCTGAATAAATATTATCAAATGAAACAGAGACAGCACTGGAGCAGTGAGGCTCTGCATACAGGCCATTCAGGGGCAATACCTGAATTTGTAATTGAAATTGAGCTCCCAGTTGTTGGTTCTTGGCTTTGTTTCTTGAGCTTTGGGAATCTTATTAACAAAATGAATGCCTGTACACATATTGTAGAGTGTTGACGGTGTGTTTTCTTCTAGAAGTTGCAATGTTCCTGGTCTTATTCCTAAGTCTTTATTCCACTTTGAGTGGATTTTTGTGCAGGATGAGACATAGACTTCTGTATGGCAAAGGAAGTAACTAAAAACATGGAGAGGTGGGAGAAAGTCTTTGCCAGCTACTTCTCTAACATGGGATTAATAACAAGAATATATAAATAACTCAATAAACTTAACACCAGAAAAAAAAGGAATGACCCAATCAATAAATGGGAAAATTGACTAAATAGACATTTCTCAGAAGAAATGCAAATGGCTAACAATATGAAAAATATTAAGAATGTTCAACATCTTAAGAAGCAGAGAAATGAAAATCAAAACTACATTGAGATTTCATCTCACTCCAGTTAGAGTGGCAATCATCAAGAATACAAATAATAAATGCTGGCAAGGATGTGGGGAAAAGGTACACTCATATATCATCAGTAGCACTGCAAATTACTACTAACCAATTTGGAAAGCAGTATGGAGATTTCTCAATAAACTAGGAATAGATCCATCATGTGACCCAGATATCCCACTCCTTGGTATTTATCCAAAAGAACTAAAATCAGTATACTGTAGTGATACAGCCACATTAATGTTTATAGCAGTTTGATTCATAACAGACAAGAATGGCAGCAGCCCAGGTGTCCATCAGCAAATGAATGGATAAGGAAAATGTGGAATACATATTCAATGGAGTACTCGGCCTTAAAGAAGAATGAAATTATAGCATTTTGTGGTAGATGGATGGAACTGGAGAATATCGTGCGAAGTGAAATCAGCCAGACCTAGAAAGTCAAGGGTCCAATGTGATCTCTCATGTGAAAGAGAAAAGGGAATTTAAAGAAATGAACACATGTGACTCTCCTCAGTGAAGGAGTTGGACTGAGACACAGTCCCACTATGGATAATTGCGCTGTATGAGCCATAATGGCAGAATCATATCCCCAATCTGGTTGTACCTTGTGAAATACTGGAGACAAATGAAGGAGAGGTTACATAGAAGAGAACTGTGGGCTTATAAGCATTGTAGGGGTCTTGAAAGTTGATGGTAGTTAATGGAGAGCATGAGGACAAGGAGATGCTAATTTTTTTTTCCATATCAATTTAAACTGACAAGGACTCATCCAGGTAAAAATATTCTATATGAAAATGGAATGGTATCTCTTAGCCATGTCAGGAAAGAGTATTTGACTGAAGGACATCAAAGAATGCTAGTGGAAACTCATATTTTCTAGTTAAGGCTCTACCATTTTGGAATTAGACAGTTCTGCATTCAAAACTAGTAGGTTACTGTATAAGCTCCACAAGGGACAGGAACTCTGTGTGTTTGTTTGATGATATCTCCCAAGTTCACAGAACAATATCGGGCACATGGGTGACATGCACAAACTATGTGTTGATGGAAAAAATGCAGTTTGGGCTTTGCTATCTCACTGCTGCATGTTCTTAAGCAAGTAATTAAAGCTCTCCAAGGCTCAGTTAGAATAGAGTAACAGTCGTCCATAACTCATAGCATCATTTGAGAATTGCAAGAGATAAAGCAGCCATTGTTAAAACCACCCTGAGAGACTTGCAGCTTCTGCTTTTTTTCTGTTTATATATTGGGCTTCAGGGTGAGATTTCATTGAAAGAAAAGAAAACTGAAAAGCAGCAAAGAGTAGAAGAATACTTTCTACTTTTCACAAGGAAAATACACTCCCCGAGTGACTCTCATGCCTGTTGCCACTAGGGTCAGAGGCAAAAGATGAGAAGGATATGGAACTTTTCTTGGTATCAATTATGGGTTAAAATGCATTGCATCTTGGGGCTGGGATTGTGGCTCAGCAGTAGAGTGCTCGCCTTGCACATGGGAGACCCTGGGTTCGACCCTCAGCACCACATAAAAATATATAAGTGAAATAAAGTTATTAAGTCCAACTACAACTAAAAAATAAATGCTTTTTTTAAAAAAATGCATCATATCTTATCTATTTGTATAGAGAGTAGCAGACAAAATATTCAAATGTAACATGTATACTGTATTGAAAGGAAAAACAAGGATTAAAAATTTCTTCCCCAAGTGCTTGGTAGAATATATGAAGAGAAAGACAAGCTAAGAGAAAGATGTACTAATTAGAAAAAAATCTCAAATAATTTATGTAATTCCACCAAGTTAAAAATATGTCTTTTGTTCGTTTCAGTAATGATTTAAAAATTAACCTAGAAACATAAATGACTTAGCAGAGTATTTAATTATCAGTCCTGTGGCTAACTTTGTGGGTTGCAGTTTCCCCAGTTTGGCTTTAAAATCGTTAATATCTCCTACCTTTCTCTCATCTTGGCGTGAGTTGATCGTGTGCCTCGCAACATGCTGAGCACACATCATCATTAGCATCTAGACTAATTTTCTTTCTGATTTGACCAACCAGTAGTTGAGCTCATTTCCCTAGACTCCAATTTATTTCATCTGCTGTGCCTTTAAATTCAGGCTCAGATCTTTCCTGGTGCCCTTCTGGATAGGAATAAGAGAGGCAGACCCACAAAAGAGGATCCAGAGCCATTAAGTTCATGGAAAGTGGGCACCAAGAGGAGAGAGCGCTAGAGTTCCTGCCTGGAATATACCATGGCTTTAAAGTCCTTTTGTGCTTAGAAAAAATAAACTCTAGTTCACAATAATCTCTTCACTGTTTCTATGAAGAACTCCAAGGTTCCAAACAAAAAGAAATGATAACAAGATGGAAAAGATAATTACTCTGATTGACCTATGTGAGGTACACGCAGGCATTAGAGTATTACGCTGTACTCCCTAAATATGTACCATTACTACATGTTAATAAAAGTAAACATTAAGAAAGAATAAACCTTGGGAAGAACAAATTTAATAAGCAAATGAAACAAGTCAACATTTGCAAAATAATAAGAGCTGCATATTTGGGGGGAACCGCATAGGATTATTTTTTATGTGTGGCAGAGGAACTTAAGAAATGTAATATATCAGAATGCCAAACCAAACTTTCTAGATGCCTTCCTCCAGCCTCCTGTTCCCATAACTGTATGGAATGTGCACAGGGCCTGATTTTTAATCAGAATAGAAAAAGATGTTAAATATTTGAGTACCTTTTTTTTTTCTTTTGAGGATATGAAGATTCCACTTGAAGAAAAGCTATGTGCCCGGGGTCTCATCTCCTGCTGTCTTGCAGTGAATTCAATTCACTGTGGCATGAGTTGAATGTACATAGGAAAATTGGGTACAGACAGTTGAGATATTCTTACATCAATATCAAAAAAGTAAAATGTGTTTAGGTGAATAAAAGGCAGACTTTGGGAGGGACAGAGGCTCGGTGATACAGCAGGAGTGGTTTCCAATACCATGGAGACAAGCAGAGAGGAGAGGGTCCAGTGTGTAGCAGGCTTCACTCTGTGTGGGGGATTCTGGGAATGACCCTCACTGCCCATGTGCTGCTATGTTCTTTGTTAGAAGGTCCCTACTAAACCCTGGCACAGCACTATAAATGGTGGGGAGAAAACATCCCAGTCTCTCCTGAGTCCTGCTGATTAAACCCAAAGAGAAGTCAGAGGGCAAGGACGTACAAAATACCTCTCCCCGGGCTGAAAGCAGAGGAGGACAGACCTGGACTTATCTCCCTAAAAGACATTCAAATGCATTTCCCCCTCTGGCTTCTGCTGATTTAAATGTGCCCAATCTAATAGCTAAGTTAAAGTGTTCATCTCTCTAGAAATCTGTAAATACACATAAAATTATTTTAGTCTATTAAAAGAGTTTTTCCAACTTAACACCTGTTTCCTTCAAGCCTAAAAAAAGGTTCTACTTTTAAATACATTAGTTTTATAAGCTATATTTCATTATATGTTTAAATTAAATGAAAGATCTGATGCAGTGATATTAAGGAGTACTTGGAGCAGGAACATTAGTTTTGGGAATAACCAAATTACTCACAGAAACTGAAATTATATTTTTAGTTTTGACATTCTTCAAGTTTATTTCTGTTTATTTATCCAGATAAAAATATATTGACTTGTGAACTGGTTTTATTTTTCTGAAGGAAAAAAATACCATATTATCTCATCAGAAAATTGAATTACCAGTGTTTATAGATGCAGAAAATTTGAGAACTTGAATACTGAGTTTGGTAGATCTCCATGGTCAGAGGAAGGAAACATTTTTAAACTGTTAAGAGTGAAGCCGTTTAAGTCATTTAGTAATTCCACAATATGGAGGGTTCTATCCCTAGCCACCACTCATCCATAGGAGACATGGTCCAGGAACTCCAGTGGTTGCCTGAAACCACAAACAGTAAAGTTCAACTTGTAAATTTGGCACAATAAAGAGATTAATGGCAATAATTAATAATAAAATAGAACAATTATAACAATATACCATAGTAAAGATTTTATGAAAGTAGTCTCTCAAAGTATCTTTGTGTATGTTGTTACCCTTATTGCCTGTTTTTGAAAGAGGGCAGCTGAGACCACAGAGGGAAAACCCATGGATCAGGGGGACAGCTGTGTGTACATGTCTGCTGTCAGCAGTAATGACCAGAACCTAGAGGCCCCTGCCCATCACGACCTGCGTTATTGCTGTCTACTCTGTCAGGAAATGAGGTCCTTCCCTCCAAGGCCCCAGTCTCACCTGTAAACCCCAACTCAGGGGCTCAGGAATGGCTCAGAGGAGCAGATTGGATCCCTTAGATTCTTAGGGATGAAGCATGGTTGAGAACCTAAGGCAGTCTTAACCAACCTCTCCTGTGCCTTTTATTGTTCCCTCACTAAATTCAGAGTTTGCACCATGAAAATGCTCATATCTTCAGCTCTGGAAAGATCTCAGCCATTTTTTCCTCTGAGCGTTGCCTTTTCCTTTATCTCTCCTTTGGGAACTCTGTTTGAAACTTTGCATTCTGTTCTCAATGCCACAGCTTTGCTTTGGTAATTTTCATTTCTTTGTTCAGGCTATGTCCTGGGCTCATTAATTCACCCTTCCACTATTAGTCTATAGCTTTACTCTTATTACTGATTTCCTTAATTTTTTAATCATTGCATTTTTGCAGGTCTACAAGTCCTACTTATTGTTTTTCAAATTGGGCTGATCTCTTTTCTTTATCTCCTATTCTTACATAATAGATTCAATCTCTTGTCAAACAGACTTGGACATTTTAGGTATAGTTATTTTATAATCCATTACTCATCAGTGTATTTAGCTGCCCTGCCTCTAGTCGTATCTACACTGGCTTTTTTATTAACAGGGTGTGTCTTGTGTTTTATTAACAGGGTGTGTCTTGGTAATGTGTGTCTCTCTGATCATCCTTTGTAGATGCCACCTTCATATTCTGTCAACTTTATATTCACCCTTTTCTGCACAATTACATTTTCAAAGTTTGTTCCTCCAACATAGACATCTTTCCTTTCCCATTCCTGTATTGTGATTGTGCCCATAAAAATCCAAACTAGCATAGAAATATTCTCTTCTCTCAGTTGGAGTACTTTTATTATTTAAATCCAGAACACAACTGAGAGGAAAATGGGATGTTTGTCTTTCTTATTTCTTTCTTAACTATTCCACCTTATTAAAAAAATGATCTAGCACTATAGAAGCATTTTTGAACAAAATTTCTTGGAACATAATGGAATTCTTTCAGAAAATTGGCAATATTAGTGGCACGTCTCTGTTTCCTTATGTTTTAGTTACATGAATATTTATTCAGCTCTTTAAGGAAAGCTGTTTAAAAAGATTATATAATCAGTCTTCACTAACTAGTATCATGTTCAACTTTGTCACAATTTTTCTCTGTGTCTAAATGTTTCTAATACCTCTCAGCAACTAAGATCTAAAAATAAAGCTCTCCTTCTGATGCGTGGAGATTGGTTAAAGTACTTTAAAACAGGCCGCTATCAAGAACTTTCAAGTACTTTCTATAAACGGATTTACAAAAAGAGATTCCACATTACCAATTATAAATTATTTTTATGTCTTCTTTAAATCAGCCTCCTAAGAACATTTTCTTAGGCAACTTGTGTTCAACCAGTTTGATATGTCAGAAAAGGAACAACCCTGACACTGGAACCTGACAGGGGAGGGAAGCTTGGGCGGTCCTGATTTTACCACCTGAATCCTCCCTGCTGCCGTCTTACAGTCATATTTATATGATACCCCCGTCTATGCTGTATCCCAAGCTTCAGGTTTTGTGTCTGGTACATTTTATTATAATTATTGATCTGTATCATTCTTAGTTAATAACTAGACAATGCTCTTAGGAGCAGGGAAATCTTCTTATCATTTACGGCTCATCTAGACCTAACAACACACAGTGTTTTCTCTTGGTGAGTCTACCATATATAAAAGCTTTTAGTATCCATTAACAGGCTATTTGGCTATGGCATTAGAAAAGAAACCATGTATCCTTTTCAATGCTACTTGTTTGGGCTCACATCCTCCCTTTGAGATTCTTATTAAAACTAATAACCCTTCTCTGAGAGAAATTCACATAAAGGCATCCATAGATCAGCATTTTGTGTGAATATAAGGGTACATATCCTTCCATGTGCACATACATAGGGAGAATTTGATCTAGCACAATATATAATTTGCTTTCACTTATCATTTAGGGCCTTAACACTCACCCAGTGGTGTTTTAAGAGAGAATAAGTTGTAGTGTGTTTTGTACAGAGGATTGACACTTGTAATCAGCTGTGGCCCATAAGCACATTTTGTTTTATCAACACAGTATTGGTTTTGAGTCAACCCTAAATTTAGGACATTTTACATGAAAATTAGAACTCTGCTTTTTTAAAATTAATTAATTAATTAATTAAATAGAAAGTCTATCCTCCTCCAATCAGGCAAAGCTGAGTAGCTCCATTATTAAAAATCTGCTCTGTCCTATGTCCAGCTTCCCAGTCCCGTAAGCCTTCTTTCCTTTCCTTTTTCTTTCTTCTTTTTTTCCTTTTTGGCCACTGAGCTATGTACTTAGTCTTTAAGTTTTTGTTTTTGTTTCTTGTGGTCACAAGCCTTTACCGTTTCCAACATTCTGTGCACTCAGAAGCAATTATTGCCAGTTTCATTGAGCTCAAATTGCTTTTTAGTTGTATAAGTTATAATAATTATTTCCTATTTTTATATTTTGCCTTCAACAGTAAAACATAAAGGCCAGAACAAGGTGGCCATATACTGCAATGAAGAGAGTAGAGCTGGGTGTGGTGGGCACACCTGTAGTCCCAGCAGCTCGGGAGGCTGAGGCAGGAGGATCGCCAGTTCAGAGCCAGACTTAGGGACCACAAGGCACGTGGCAACTTAGTGAGACCCGGTCTCTAAATAAAATACAAAATAGGGCTTGGGATGTGGCTCGCTGGTTGAGTGTCCCTGAGTTCAATTCCCAACACCAAAAAGAAGAAGAAGAAGAAGAAGAAGAAGAAGAAGAAGAAGAAGAAGGAGGAGGAGGAGGAGGAGGAGGAGGGGGAGGAGGAGGAGGAGGAGGAGAAGGAGAAGAAGAAAGAACGAGCGAACAGAGATTGTCTATATTTATAAAAGTAAAAAATATGCTTAAGCCCTTGTGAGAACCTAGTAGATCTGCTGTTGTGTTTACTATGTGGCCCCTGCTTTAGATCAGCAGATAGTAATACCAGGTCTTATCTACACAAAGAATATGTAAACTTTCCTAAATCATTTATTTGCATAAATTTTTGTATTTACTTTGTTTACTTATAGACAATCTGTATGTTCAAAAAAAGAAAGCACACAAAATTTTATAGTAAAATACTTTATAATGTGAATTGTAAGTACTTAAGAATGTATTTTTATTTTATTCTCTACCTTTTTCCTCCCTTCAGCAAATATTCTCTTATATTCATATTTTTTCACCATATGTTTGTATATCTTTCTCTTAATTAATTAATTTATTTTAATCAGGTATAAATGACAGCAAAAGGCATTTTGATTCATTGTTCACAATTGCAGCACAACTTTTCATTTCTCTGGTTGTACACCATGTAGCATCACATCATATGTGCAGTCGTACATGTACCTAGGGTAATGATGTCCATCTCATTCCACCATCTTTCCTGCCCCCATGCACCATCCCTACTCTCTCTCCCCTTTGCAGGACCAAAGTTCCTCCATTTTTCCCATGCCTCTCCCTCCCTGTTATGGATCAGAATCCACTTATTAGAACATTTACCCTTAGCTTTTGGGGATTGGCTTACCTCACTTAGCATGATATTCTCCAACTCCATCCAGTTACCTGCAAATGCCACAATTTTATTCTCTGTTAATGTTGTGTAATATTCCATTGGATATATATACCACAGTTTCTTTATTCATTCATATATTGAAGGGAATCTGGTTTGGTTTCACAATTTAGCTATTATGAATTGTGCTGCTATAAACATTGATATGGCTGTGTCCCTATAGTATGCTGTTTTTAAGTCCTTTGGGTATAAACCAAGGAGTGGGATAGTTGGGTCAAATGGTGGTTTCATTCCACATTTTCTAAGGAATCTCCATACTGCTTTCCAGATGGGTTGCACCAACTTGTAGTCCCACCAGCAATGTATGAGTGTGTTTTTTCCCCCACATCCTTGCCAACACTATTGTTTTCTGTATTCTTAATAGCTGCCATTCTGACTGGAGTAAGATGAAATCTTAGAGTAGTTTTGATTTGCATTTCTCTAATTACAAGACATGTTGAACATTTTTTCCTATATTTGTTTATTGAATGTATATCTTCTTCTGAGAAGTGTCTATTCAGGTCCTTAGCCCATTTATTTATTGGTTGGTTGGTTGGTGTTAAGTATTTTGAGTTCTTTATATGTCCTGGTATGTCTAAGGTCACTTTGCGTGGCCCAGGATAATGAAATATATGAAAAATATTTTAATGCCCATTCCTTTTGAAAATAAGCCCTTTTAACTGCTTTTACTCCCTCTGGTGCAGCTCTGTGTGCACTGTTAGTCACCTGACAGTGGCTGGCACTGCAGGACATTCAATCTAATAATGTTTTCCTCTGACAGTTCACTTTCTTCCAGGAAGGAACCTCAGCTGTCCATAGAGTTCGTGCCTTTCTGCCAGTGTTCTGGCCTTGACCTTGGGCTCAGTTGGTTAAGAGTTGAGAAGGCAGGCAGATTTCCCCTTCCTTCTCCCACTGTGATATCGTAGTCTGATCATGCTCAACACTCTAAATTTATCTGCTCTGTCTGTGTACATGTTTGTCCTCATTCTCCTCCTAGGGTTCCTTTCCTGTGTGTACACTGCTGTGCCACAGAGCCTAATGCAGCACCTGGCACACAGTAGATCCTCTGGAAGTATTTGTCAAATAAAGAAGAAAGTAAATCGCAGTCCTCATTTTAATGAAAACCACAGAATGAGGAAGGTGGTGCTGGGTCCAGCCTTCTCATCTGGTGCATCTTCCTCACCAGGTGCGGTACTGCGTCAGTGGGGAAGAGCAGGAGTCCTCAAGCAAGGTGAGAGTGGCCGGAAACGAGACCTCAGCCAGGCTCCGGGGACTGAAGAGCAACCTTGCCTATTACGCGGCTGTCCGGGCATACAACAGTGCAGGCACCGGCCCCTTCAGTGCCACAGTTAACGCGACCACCAAGAAAACCCGTATGTATTTTCCCACCTTTTGAATATCTAGGAAAATAGTCTGTATTAAAAATCATGGCATCCTTCAACATTTTCAGTGGACTAGTCAGGTCATTAATCCCACTGAGTGATATAAACCTGGTCCAAACCCTTACTCAAGCCCCACATAGTCTAGTCTTCATGATAGCCCTAAATATTTAAATGGAGGCTCCATATGAAAATGAATAAGCACCTTTTGAAAAATCTTATGGTGCACTGTTCTTTTTAAATGGGATGCATTTCAATGGGTTCATTTCCATTAAATTTTAGTTCCCCCAAATCTTGGGTGTTATTGATAAGCAGAAATAAGTTTAATAGCAACGACTTGGAAGTGGTATTTTTTTCGCTCTTTAATTTTCTTTCTCACATTATTCAAAAGATGGCAATATACTTTAACAGGTAATGCTCAGGAGATTCTGGTGCACACGTAGATATTGATACTTTGAAAACTGAAGCAGAGATAGCTGTGTCACCTTCAAAGCTGAGTTTCTGTTGACTGTGTGTTCACAGGTAAAACTCACCTGCAGTAAGGAGCAGTTATGATTTAAGTAGCCTATGAGAAATCATCAGTTTACATTTTGGAGTGTCCCACGGAAATTTCAGTTGAAATGTTCTCATGATGCCCAGCTGATCGTGGTGTCTCATTGCTGCTCTATCACAGCACACCCATCTGAGTTGTGCTGTTTATTCTTTTATAGCCAAAAATGACTGAGAGCATTCATGAGCCAAGCCATCCATGTTCAGTTCCTTCTTATTTTCATTCTACAGGTGATAAGAAAGGGGAGGGAAGAAATTAGGGGATTTTAGCACATTAATATTTTTGCTTGCAGAAAACCATTTCCTTAATTTAATTTTCAAAATTTACTCTAGTAAATTTATCTGCTTAACTGATTTTACAAAGGAGTGAGGCAGTGATTATGTTTTGTCACCAATTTCATTAGTCCACTCCTGCATTCATATGTTATTTCCAAATTTATTTGAAAGCATACATTTACTGGCTAAAATGTCTAACAACTTTAATTACATGAAGTTGGATATAATGGGCCAGCATTGTTATTGATAGTTTAAAATATATATAAACATAATCCTACTGCTTTAGATGTTAATTGATAAGCATCAATTTTATCAGGGAAGTTTGCACATTTATCTTTGCATTATGTATAAGGCGGGAAAGAGCATGGCTGGTAGCTTACCAGCATAATAAATATCACAGAGCAAAAGTTTAGCAACAAAACATTTTAGTACCTTCACAAGCAGCAGCTCCTATGGCAGTTGAACATTATCCTTGCCTGATCATGAGGGAAGACTAACCAATATCATGCATATCATGTGGCTGCTCTTAGAAAAAAGGAGAACATTGGCTTGGAAATACGTACACTGAAAACGTTCTGTATTTACAACTTTTTACTAAATATGTTTGTCTTTCCCAGTAACAGTTCTGAATTAGTAAAACATATAAATACACCATTATTTATATATTGAAATTCTGATTGTGAAGATGTATGCAGACAGCTTTGTTGAGCTCTTTCTTCAGACTTGATAATCGATGTGATTACTCATTGGGAAATATGGTCGCACAAGATGGTTTAATGTCATGATGGAATTGGTGAAAAACAGTGAATTGGGAAGACAGTTCACAAAGGAAGAGGCCGATTATAAGTTAGTGAGAATGTAACAATAACATACAATGAATGAAGTAAAATTGCAAGAAGAAGGAAAAAACCTTTTATAATTTAGATATACCATATAAATAACCAATTTAAAGTACAAATTTGTCCATAACAGTGATAATGATAATTATACTATGAATGACTAATACTTAGTGAGCAATTTCCAGTCACAGTTCCAAGTACTTTTCCTGTATTGATTCTTAATTTTCACAGCGACTGCATGGCCTGGAAGTGGTGAGGATCCTCACTCTAGAGATGAAAGGGCTGTGGCACATAGAGCTAGATGACTTTACAGAAAAAGCAGAGAACGTGGCAGGACAGCCATACAGACCCAGAAATGCTCTTAAGCACTCCTCTAACCATATAATTAAAATATTCATGACTCATGTGGTGCTAGTATCTATTTTGAGTTTGCTCTGTGCTTAGGAGCTGGGTAAGGTAATCACAGATAGACAGGGTTTCTGTGCTGATAGATCAGTCCTCTGATAGGAATTTCAACAACTGAATAAAATCTCTTCAAAATTATGCCCTCCTGGTGCTTCAATTTGCCTACACTCTACATGGTGACCTGCAGATGTTATTAAGGAAAAGTTTGCTACAATGTGTGGGAAATCCATAAAAGATCATTAAAACCCCTGGGCATATTAAATGGTACATTTAATTTTTAAATTTTATGTTAACAATTGTTCAAACATGTGCCAAAGTAGAAGTAAAACTGACTCTTTTAAAACTATTCCTACTAATCAACCTAACCTTTGACAGGGTCCAGCTCTGAATCCTGTTTAAGAATTATAGTAATGCGCTTGTGAATATTACTATGAAGAAAATGATCTGTATCCCTGCTTCATAAAGAACTAAGATGGCATTTGTTTTTTACGTGCTCTCTTTCTCCCCCTTTGATATGTCACCCTTGAAGGGAAAGAGTCCTTCCAAACTCACTCACCAGTCCAAACCTAGCACTCATTATCTGTGGAAAGGCTGTCTGAGTGGATGAATCCTCAAAACCTAGGTCAACCTGGAAGTACTACCATTAATCGGATGAGCTTCTTCTTGTCAGCACATTGCAAATTCGGAACACACACTGCAGCCTTTTACCACCTTGCTTCCAAGGCGCGATTATCACCTACTCAGAATCCTGGAATTCTATATGCAAGGCTTATATCAGCACAGAGCATAGGTGATATTTCTGATTAACGTAAAATAACACAAGGATTCTCAAGGATAGTACTGTAGCTTCCATTAAACACTTAATTTTTTTGATATCCAAATACTTGGGCTTTTTAAAAGCATTTTTAAGTTAACATTGATTAGCCTCTTGAAGTAATCTAAGTTGTGTTTCTGTCACATGCAACCCAGAGAGTGAGCTCTTGACAACATCATCGTCAGTGAGGCTGATGAGGAATAGTGGCAGATGGCTTCAAAATGGAGAAATGTCATTACTTTCTAAAAGGAGACTTTGTCAGAGTTTTACATCCAGAATTCACAAGAAAGAATCTGTAGGACCAATATTTTGCTTTGCATAACCGAAAATTCAAGAGGTAACTGTGGTTGTCAATGTGGATGGATCCAGGCCCTCGACATCCTCAAGAATTATCTAATAAGAACTCAAATTAAACATTTCTTAAATTGAGCTCTCGATTGCACTCCCAGCCATTACAAACCTGTATCTTCTACAATTTCAGCAAAAGCAACTCCCATTATTTCAGTCCCTTGGGCCAGCGGATCCCAGTCGTCATTAACGCTCTTTCTCTCATACCCTACAATGGATGCAGTATCTGACTTTAAATTTGCTGAGAATCTACCAGAGATGTTCTGCCCTGGGTCAGAGTGATCCTAAAGGTGTCACACTGTTGCTCAGACCTCTCCAGTCCCTTTCCATCCACTCATTTATTTTTTTTTATTGGTTATTCAAAACATTACAAAGATTGCCACTCTTTATATAAATCCTTAAAATACCCAAAAAGGTCTTCTACAATCTATCCCCACTTCCTGTTCCTGCTCATTTTCTCCTGAGCTGACTTGCCATTTCACTTTTCCTGTGGGGCCTTGACCTTTGCTGTCCAGATGGCCAGGAGACACTCCTACCTCTCTTAGGCCCTCCCTGCAGTATGTCCTCAGTTCCCCCTGAGTCCATATTTAATTAGCAGCCCTGCGTCTCCTGATATCCCCTTATCCTGCTATGTTCTGGGGCACCACTTAGAGCCACGTGCATACCACATCTTGCATGTGGTCATCTGATTGCTGCCCCCACTCCTTGCTGGAGTCTCATCTCTTTGAGGCATAGACATTGTCAGGTTTGATCATTATTTAACTCCTGAGTTCTCCCAAGTAATCAGAGCTGCTGCCCAATGAGTATCTGTTCAACAGTGACTCTCTCCAGGTCTGTTTCTCTTCCTGGTGGAATCGGTTTAGTTTAGTTCCCTCTTCAGGGTAGCAATATTCCTACCAGAATGTTAGGAACTGTTTTCTATCATCCGAACACTCTGGGGAGAGTGGGCATCTTAGTTTCTGAGTTTTGGATGAGTCATAAAGTAGATGTTTCTGATTCAAAACATGGTGTCCATTTCCTGTGATCCAAAGATTTAAGTCCATTTATAATACTTTAAGTGATTCTGAAATGAATCTTTCTCCCTGTTGGACAGAAAGTAGCTTTTGATTACTTGATTTCTGCCCAGTGCCACATTTTTGGGCAGCTTGCTTACTAATGTTGATGATCATCTCAAGGGAAGTCCGTGCCAAGTGTATTTTTCAGCTACTGCTGACAGCATTCCCTTTCATGAAAGTCATCTTATTACCATCAGGTGTCCAAGAGAAGGAGCTGAGAAACATACTGAGTTTTGTATAATTAATCTCTGCAAGCATATGTTCTTGAAATCCCATATTTTTAAAGGAAATGCCAGGTACAGTCACCAGTATGGAGACATTATCCCTGAAAACTCCACACAACAATGTTCTTCAGATGAACAACCTCTATTTTTTATTATATGGAGGAAAACATATTTACTATAGAAAATTTGCGGGGGGGAGGGGGAGAAAATAAAATCACCCACAATACTATCCTGTGGTGCAGAAATAAGATTATTAAAATAATTTGTCTTTTCCTCCCAGACTTGTGTTCCATGGATTATTTCTCTTACATAAAACATCTCTTGAAGGTTATGCTGTGTATTTAGTTACCTCTGTATCATAGTACTATATCTTATTCTTTTGTGATAACACCCCACAAATTATTTAGTCATTTTCCTATTGTAGGAATGTCTTATATTCCTCACTTTATTCGGTCTTAGAAATATCATAGTGGCCACTTTTTGCATGCTGAGTTTACAGAATAAGTAAATTGATAGGGCTGATATTGAGGAGTGACAGTCAACCCAGAGGGCCTAAGAAAAACCCTCCAAGATAAAACTATTTTGTTATGTAACATTTAAAAGTATCCACATAATCTTATAGCCTGCCACTCAGTGTTATTCTACAAATCTTAGGAGATTCTGCCTTTATACAAAATAAATTCATTTGTTGCCACGTTTTCTGTCTTAGCATACTGCAATAATAGAAATTGAACTGACAGAGGAAAAAATCTATAGGATATGATTGTTGATAAATAATTTCCAAAAATATTCAAAATGCAGACCACACATCAAGTTAGGCCCCAAAACATTTGAAATTGAGTCAGCCTATTCTGGGTTGTGTTTCTGCACAGAACAGTAAAATGAGAAGTCCTAGGAGAGATGCGCTGTCGAGATCCCCTGCCCATTCCCACTTCACACCTGCTCTGTGCCTTTGAAGTTCACAGTGCGCCTTCAAAGCTCTATAGCCTACTGGCCGTATCAGTCACATAGGGCCAGTTCAGTGCAGTTCCACAGGTCCCCACTCCTCAATGGCTTACAACTAAAAGAGTGTCTCTTTCCTACTAGTCACCAAATGTTGATCATGAGTGAGATTCAGACCTGATCTGTTCCATCTTTACTCCATGGCCCAGACTTTAGGAACAGCCACTCTCACTGATGTGCTGGTCTCATGGCAGAAAGAAGAAAGGCCAGTTCAGTTCCCAGCACTAAAAAAAAAAAAAAAAAAAAAACAGAAAGAAGAAAGGCCAGCCACGCCCTTCCATTTTTTCTTAAAACTCCCTCATTGAAACCACCTGTTTCTTATTTGCTCTTATTTCACTGGTGAAAGCATATCCAGTAATGAAGCCTGAAGTCCCCATGATGCCAAGGAGCAGAGTGGTGCGTCCTCTCCCCAGAGGGGGCAGCAGGAGCCTCACAGCCCCACCTAATGCCAGGTAGAAAAGTATAAGGTCATCAGGGTCCAGAATTAAACAGAGCTGTTTTGAATCCACATAACACCCCTTCCTAGTTAACTATCTTAGGATTGTGTTAAAATTTTTAATTGTACTGAATTATATTCATAAGTTGGAATTTACCATCTTGGCCATTTTTTAATGCACATTTGCAATAGGGTTAAAATAAGGTTAAGGGCACTGATGCAGCTGTGTGAGATGGTCAAGACCTTCTCCACTGCACAGAACTGAAGCTCTCCATCCATGAGACCAGGTCCCATTCCCCTCCCCAGCTCCAGGCAACTGCCATCCTACTTTCCATCTCTGAATTTTACTATTCCATGTTATCACATATAAACAGAATCACACAGTATTTCTTTGTATGATTGGCATATCTCTAGCATAATGTCTTCCAGGTTCATCCATGTAATAGAACATGTCATGATGTCATTCCTTTGGTTTTATTTTTGTTTTTTTGGTACCAGGGATTGAACCCTGGGGCATTTAACCACTGAGCAACATCCCCAACCCTTCCTACTTTTTGTTTGTTTGTTTGTTTTTTGAGACTGGTTCTCAATAGGTTGCTTATAGCCTTGTTGAGTTGCTGAGATTGACTTTGTATCTTCTGTCCTCCTTTCTCAGCCTCTAAAACCACTGGGATTACGGGCATGGGCCACCATGCCTAGATCTTCATTCTTTTTAAAGGCATATGCATATAGCCCCCTTTTGTTTATCCATTCATGTGCTGATAGATTGTGAAAATTATTGTGTTAATCTTTTCATTGTTGTAAATGAACATGAGTGACGAGTATGCATCTTTGTTTATTAACTCTGAGTTTTTCAAATAGGCACCGTGACAATGCAGGGAACCTTTAAAAAGAATATTCTGGAATTTCTCACACATTATGGACATTTACTATGCATTTGTTACTAGCAACAATAGAACCTTGAAAATGGAAGAAAGTTCATCTGGCCCAGAATCTCCCACATAGTGTCATTCTTCCCTGTCATAATAAGGCAGATGATTATTCATGTGATTGTAAAATTCTAAGTGAAAAATTAGTTTAATTTACTTTAAATACTATCAAACAATGTAATTAGCACATCCAGCTCATTATTATGTGAATGTTAATGTTTAGAATGTGGCTGAAATAAATGTTTATGCTTTTAAACAAGTGCGTTTTTCAAAAATAGCAAAATGATCAAAATGGAACATGTCTCTCTGGTGCTCAGGAAACACTGATATGATTTGAAAAGGGCTTTGAAACCCTCTGTTTTTCCTCTTTCATTTTTCAGATTTTTTTTCTTTTTGTCATTTCAAAGAGTATTCATTTCAGGCTGAACTCATTCAAGTCATCTATTTTGGGACTCACACAAGACAAATCCCAATTTTCAGTCCTATGTTCTGCCAGCCTGCTGTTGGGGGTCAGTGTATCAACTCAAAATTACTCAAACTTTCTATAACTTGTAAGCACCCATATTTTGGTAGGCCAAACCATGCTGAATGAAGGATGTTTTCTGAGCTCCATCAAATCAAGCTGTCCTTTTATGGCGCTGTCAGCCACAGGGAATCACAGGCGCTGGGAAAGTGTTCTAACGAGTGTGGGTTCATAGCATCTGGACTGGGCAACCAAATCTCTAGTATTTCAGTCCTAAGCAATTGCCCATATACATTCTTACAGATGTCTTATCACAGCATTGCAGTGTAGACAATCTGAGCTGATCTGTTAGTATCACATCACAAAAATTTAAAGGCAACAGAACAGTGTTAAAGAGGACACAATCAACCAAAGAACCCACCAGGAGGACAGTCTTGAATCGTGTTATTAGCCACATAACTGCACATGAGAGCTTTTTCCATCTGTAAGTCCAGCTGTATTTCCATCCTGGCGTGAGTCAATGATGTTCAGAAATTCCTCTGGAGAGGTAATTGTTTATATCACTTTCCCATTACAAATTCAGTTAACCAAATCACATTCTGTGCTTAAATCCACAAGAATAAGATATTTCAGCATGTTTTGGGCAGTTGTGATGCTGTTGAAAAATGAGTAATATGTTTGCTGTTTTGCAATTGACAAGGAACTGAATCCCTAATGTCCCATCCATCCATATTAGGGAGTGCTTCTGACCACGTCCACCCGAGTCCCCCAGAACCAGTTTCCTCTCCAGGTTGCTAAGCTGTGGGTCCATGTTTATAAACCTATGAGAGTTTCATTAATCCTCTAATGGAATTCTCATTAAATTTTTAGTGTTTTGCCTTATTTTTCTCAAAAATTGATTTGAACTCAGAAAAAAGACTTTAAAATATGGATTCTCTGTGGCAATTTTTCACATGTGTATCTATTACTTCACGAGAATAAATCTAAGTAATTCTTATTTTTGATTGCCTCTCATTTTGCCCATCTCATCTTACAACACTGGCTTGAAAATCATCCACACTTCATTTCATGTGACTTTAATCTGCTCCTTTGGCAATTTCTCTCAGCCTCTCTGTGTGTCAAAACAAGTCCAAATGCCTGCCTTTCCTGGTTCACCCTCAAGCATCCCTCTAGTGGTGGATAAAGGAACTTGTGTCTCTGTATTGTCAGTTTGTCTTCTGGGAGACTTGAAGTGCATTAAATCCTTAAAGTATGTGTTGAGCCAAGTGTGGTGGCACAAGCCTGTAGTCCCAGCAGCTTTGGAGGCTGCAGCAGGGGGATTGCAAGTTCAAAGTCTGAGCAACTTAGAGAGGTTCTAAGCAACTAAATGAGACTTTGTCTCAAGATAAAACATAAAATCAAGAGATGGGGATATGGCTCATTGGTGAAGCGCCCCTGGGTTTAACCCCTGGCCCCCCAAAATTAAAGTAAAATAAATTATGTGTTGAATATGATAACATGCAATTTCTCACAGTTTAATTGAAATGCCCCTTTTAAAGGAAGTTTTTCTATTCTGTTAATTTTTCTTTTTCCTGATTCCATCTACATACCATGCCTTACCAGAGAGTCCCTGCAGTCGCCTCGGTGCTCAGCATGTATCTGCTCATGTAAAACAGTACTCCATGCTCAAATCAGTTTTAATTTCTCCTTTTTGCATTGCAAGCTCCCAGTCAGCCTCCTGGGAATGTGGTTTGGAATGCTACAGACACTAAAGTGTTACTTAATTTGGAACAAGTAAAAGCAATGGAGAATGAATCAGAAGTAACAGGCTATAAAGTAAGTTGAATCATTTGCAACACTGTATTTTCCATTTTTCACTTATACTTTGCAAATCTTTAAAAATTTTGATGATATTATTTCAGTAATCCAATTTTGACATAAACATCAAGTTTTTCATAAAAGGGTATACTACCAAACTCTCTGAATTGTTAAATACAGATTTACATGAAATAATGCTGCTCACATGGGAATTGTGGACACGATGTTTGTGCATTGTGTTAATCAGCTTTCTATATTTCTAACAAGCTCCTCCAGGGGAGAAAGCTGCTCTTCCCCACCTCCTTGATTTTGAGAGCATAATGATCCTAGTGTCTGCTAATCCATAATCCAGGACCTATGCATGGAGCTGGGAATGTGTTTTTGTATTCTGATGTGGACAGAATGACAAAATAATTTCAGAGCAACGAGAGTATGTGAAGAAAGTAAAAGAAGGTAATGTAAGAATGAAGTGTATTTGTTCGTGCGTTTTAGGTATTCTATAGGACTAGCAGTCAAAATAGCGTGCAAGTGCTGAACACAAACAAAACTTCAGCTGAACTTGTGCTGCCCTTTCAAGAGGACTACATTATTGAAGTCAAGGCTACCACAGATGGAGGGGATGGCACCAGCAGTGAGCAGATCAGGATTCCAATAATAACCAGTAAGTTGGTTGGACTCAGCTTCCCCTTGACCTGCGTCAGTGTTGTTAGCCACCAGGAGTCCATCAGCCACTGCCCCTCCCTCCACCCACCCTTTCCTCCCAGCATGCCCTTCATGTGAACACAAGGTGATTTTGCAACATGAGCAAGTAAAACCAGGAAGAAAACCTCTACAGTGGTGCAGAACAGTGAAAAATATGAGCACAGAAAGAAAAGACATGGAAAAGTAGTTTAAAACTCCATTCATTTGAATTATTTCCCTTATTTATTGCACCTATAGATTGCCTAGAATAGAATTCCCAAAGCAGTTCTCATGGGCAAGCCTGAACCCATGCCCTGTTTTTAAGACCTCTGATATTCCAGTTGTATGCCTCCTAAAAACTATATATGGATCTTATCAATTCTTTCAGTAGGAAAATCAGCATTGGCAAAGTCATGAAACTTTTACACGTGGCACACAAAAAAAGATGACATTTTTAAAGAAATGTGTTCCAAGTTTCAGAGGAATTTCATGCTCTTTCCTCTTAAAATCCTAATGAAAGCTATTTCACCATTGAAAGTACACTTTTAGGGGGCTGGGGTTGTGATTCAGTGGAAAAGAACTTGCCTGACATGTGTTGAGGCACCGGGTTCCATTCTCAGCACTGTAGATAGATAGATAGATAGATAGATGATAGATAGATAGATAGATAGATAGATAGATAGAAAGAATGAATGAATAAATGTTCATTGACTACTAAAAATATTTTTTAAAAAATAAAGAAAGTAGACTTTTAGAGTGAAGAGGAACAAACCCCAGCATACATATTTTTATCAGTGACCATGGAAGAGAACTTGTATCTTCACTTTGAAATCCTGTGTCTGGAGTTTTCAGGCCTCAATTTAAGTAACGCGGAGCCTACTCTGTCTTCATAGTCTATTCTACAATCCTCAGTGATGTAAATAACTTTGTTCCCTGTTTTCATTTATCGACTGTGGTTTAGTCTATATAGTAGCAGGTGACCAAGACTGAAGCAAGTTTCTTTAATCTTGAAAAAGAAAATGACTGAAGAAAATGGGAGAGACCAACCCTTGCAGGAATTCTCTCTTTCTATGAAATCATAACCTGCCACACTTGAACTAAAAGTAATAAGAAAATGGGAGCTACCTGTGTGTAAATAAGTATGTAAACAACTATTTCAGACTGCAGAGATTTGTACATCTGTGTGTGCTTCAGGAGACCCAAACAGGATCAGGTTGCTAACTGTTATCTGCTGAGGCTTTACAGTAGGGAATGCTCCTTGCTTCTTGCATTGTGCAGGGTGTCAGAGTTAGCATAACAGCGTGGACAGAGGGGCACTGTTCAAAGAAGCAGCTTCTGTGCTTTTGCGGGGACAGACGCCACCGTGGCATTTTCAGGCTGCTGAGTCAAGAGCAGCCTTTTCGTCTGATGTCTGTGGACTTGCTGAGCTTGCACAGACCAGTGCCTGCACAAGGCCGTCTCTGAAAATGGAGCTTTCATCGATTGCATTTTAAAAGATGATGTCTTGTATTAAGTATGATAATTCATCTGCATAAAATAGAAACAAGTAGATTTTCCAGACATTCATCCAATGACGTTTTCTTTCATTAAACCATCAAGTTATCTGAAATTGTTTGTGACCAGGTATCATTAATGGCAAAATGACTGACTTGGATTTTTTTCAATTTCAATTAAAGTTAAATAATACTAGATAAACAAAGCTTAGATTCATTTAAGAAATCCTAAACACGTCGGTATTTTTATGGATACCCTTGGTAACACCTATGTGTTACACTGACCGATAAAATAAGGACTTGTAGTCCCAGGTTAGGTTCATGCCATGATTTGATTTTGACAGGAAACCCATCACTTTTGTCTGCGTCTTAGTCCTTCAGGATGCTGTAAGAATACACCCTGGACAGGGTGTCTTATAACTACAGAAATTTAACTTTTCACAGTTCTGGAGACTGGGAACTCTTATATTAAGATGCAGCTAGTTCTGTGTCAGTTGTCAAAAGCTCATTTCCTAATGTCACAACACTGGAGCTAGGATGTCAATGTGTGATTTTCGGGAGACATATGCATGCATTCTCTACCACTCTGACTACCTGTTAATACAGTCCTCCTTTATTTTTTTTTATTTATTCTAATGAGGTCTATATGACAGCAGAATGCAATTTGATCCATCGTATACAATCGCAGCACAACTTTTCATTTCTCCAGTTGTACAGGATGTAGCATCTCACCATATGTGCAGTAATACATGTACCTAGGGTAATGATGTCCATCTCATTCTGCCATCTTTCCTGCCCCCATGCACCATCCCTCCCCTCCCTCCCCTTGGCCCAATCACAGTTCGACCATTTTCCCCATGCCCCCCCCCACTATGGATCAGCATCTACTTATCAGAGGTATAGTCCTTCTTAATGAGCTGTTTATCATCTTTGACAGATATGGATGCAAGAGGATCCACATCAGCCATCTCAAATGTTCACCCCGTGTCAAGTTATATACCTATGGTACTATTTTTCCTTGTAAATGCCCTATGGTGATATTTATTCTTTTTTATTATTTACTGGAAAGTTCATTGGTTAACATAATAAGTGCTTTCATGAAACACAGTGATTATGCATGTTTTTTTTTTCCAACTTTGTGTTTTTAACTTTCTACTTCATTATAGGTAAAATAAGAGTATAATAAAACAACAGCAAATCCTTTTAGAGGAATCTGAAATGCCTTAATATTTACTTGATAAACCAAAGGAATTTACATGTTACATACTGCAAACTTTTGATACAAATGTTCTTAAGCTATGAGTTTAAGCACTGCCTATGGAGAAAAACCTCTGCCCCGATATACACACACATACACACACACACACACACACACACACACACACACAGAGTTTCTTATTTGCATTGGAAAACTCTTCATTTATTCCAAAAACTCTTTTCCAGTTATGAAAGCATTGTTTGAAGAGTTAATAAGTATCATTTTAAAGATTTAAATGATTTAAACCCCACGGGTTGAAAAATACATTTAAACACTTTCCCTGCTGGAAGCGGGTGGTGTTTGTGATTCAGGAGTGTTTTTGGAAAATGCTGCTCTGGAGCAGAGGAGGGTGACCTGGTTCAGTGTACTCACTACTAAATGGCTGTGAGACTCTAGAAATCACTCTGCTCTCTGTACCTCTCAATTATTCATCTACAAAATGTGGAGGTAATAATAACCGTCTGATCTGCCTCTGCCCCATGAATTAATGGTTAAAAGATAAAGAAGGACCCACGAAAGGGCTTTGTCACCCCAAATGCCATGTCCCTTTGCGAAATACTGGCATGAATTTCCCTGAGCATTTGAAAGTCATTTTCTAAACTTGCATTCCAGTATGCTTTTTCCTTCAATGATAGAAAACGGAAATAAGCACATTTTATCCTTTCTCAAAATTTAAAACAAAACTAGAACAGGAATTGTTTTCTTCACACCTGAGAATAAACTTACAGGCTTTATTAAAATGCAGTTGAGAAAATAAGTAGCACCCTGAATGTCAACCCAAATGTTAAACAAAATCCACACAATTCTTCCTTTCCAATGTCTGATTCCATTAAAGGACCCTCTCTCTTTTGGATGGCGGAGATTTTTTTTTTTTTTTAATGAAATCTCACTGCCTATTGCAGTGAGTCAGGCAGGCATTTTAGTTCCTGAGTTAAATTGGTAATAGAACCACAGCGATGTTGCTGGCTTTGATGTGTATGACTCAGTCTTTCAATATGTGGTTTTCAAAGCATCGTTGGAGACACGGCTTCATAGCAATATGTAAAGAATATATGAAAATCAGCAGATGAGTGTTAGTCATTCAAAATCAGTTTTTTTACCTCTTTCCTACCAATTTCACATTTTGCTGTAACTTGTTCGTCTTTCCAGAGATATCAGAATTTGAAACCAACAAACAGTTCATCTCTCAAGAAAGATAACGAATTAGCAAAATTCTAATACAATTTTATATTTAGATTACATTTAAGATAAACTCATTATATACAAAGGAGAAAAGTATGACTTTCTCTGTAGTGTCTGTATATACTGTATATATCTAGAAAAAAATTTGAATGACAAGTAGATTTCATATGACCATTGTTATTTCCAGTCAAAAAGTGGGGAAACATTCTCCAATACTTGTATTTTATTCTACATGTAATGGAGTTGTACCTTTTTATTATCTAGTAATTCCTATAATATGCTCCTATACTTTTCATTTTCAAGATGATGACTCTTGTTCCATGTTATTTCTAGCAGTATATCTCCATGAGATTTGGACATTGTTTCATATTGAAAAGGATGAAATTGACTTTAAATTCCTGTGTGTGTATCCTATGGTTATCTGTATGTATTATTTTCTATTATTCTAATAAAATTTATAACCTTCAAGTGCTCCTGCATTATTCATTGTGGTAAAAGAAGAATAACTACCTGGAAAAGCATTTTGTTGCTGTGACCTAAAGATCTGGTAAGAACAACTTAGAGAAGGAAAAGTTTATTTTGGCTCAAGGTTTCAGAGATTTAGTCCAAGGTCGGTGGACTCCATAGGTGTTGACTGAAGTGAGGCAGAACATCATGGCAGAAGACAGTGGAAGAGGCAAGCAGCTCAGAACAAGCAGGAAGCTCTATTCAAAAGGGATAAAACATAAACCCTAAGGGCATGCCCCATGACCCATCTCCTCCAGCTGTATTCTACCTATCTACAGTCACCACGCAATTAATCCATTCAAGTGGATTGATGCACTGACAAGGTTACAGCTCTCATAATCTCATCATTTCACCTCTGAACATTCTTGAATTGTCTCACATATGAGTTTTGCGGGGGACATCTTGTATCTAAACCATAACAAACTGTAATAGCTGCACTGATGCTATCCTTTCTTGTATTTTCAACCAGCATTAACTTTTCATCTTTTAACAGGACATCATTTAATTATTTTATACCCTACTGATTCAGTAAAATGAGCTATTTGTAACAGTGATCTCTACATTAAAGCTATTTCAGCTGTAAGGTGAAGAGAAAGAAAGAATAAAATTTACTTTATATAGTTAAGATATCTAATTTCTTTTTTTTTCTTTAATGAACCAGTTTTTTCCTCAAATTGTTATCAATTCATGACACTGTTCACAGACTGTCTCTTTGGTATCAATGTTATAGTACTATAACATTGATATTAGTGCTATAAAAAAGATTTTAGTTTTTAATTAGTAAGCATTCTAAATGTTATTGTTAATATAAGGAGAATGATAACTAAAATTCTAATTCAATCATTTTCTTTCTTGAGGATTGAATTTGTGTAAAATCCAGTGAGGAAACTGTAGGGGTATGTGTGTGTGTGTGTGTGTGTGTGTGTATGTGTGTTTAAATTTAAGGGGAGTTGCAATGGGTACATTTGTCTACCTGTTGAAGGGGAAATAATTAGAAAATATGCAGACAGGGTATCTCTAGCAGTCCTGTCCAGGGCTAATGGACATGCAGAATCAAGTTCAGCCTGAGTCATGCTTCCTGGATTGTGGTAACAACTTCACCAGTCCTGATTGTGCAACCTTATTCAAGTTTCCTTGCTTCTCTGAGCTTCACTTTCCCTACATGCAGAATGGGGACCATGGTAATGTTACACTCACGTGGTCATGAGATCTTTAGCCAATGAATTCAAAGATTCCTCTTACTGGAGCTGGGAGGTAGGAAATGGAATGAGATGAGCAAGTCTGTGCATTAGAGCTCAGCTTCATTCTTCCCACCAATAGAAAATGAGCAACAAGGATGGCAGAACTTGGTTTCTCTTTTGAGCTCTCCTTCAATGTCTGTTCACCGTGAAGAGAGCTGTGATTCCAAGAATTTCTAGAGGATGGAGTAAAGCGATTCTGGGATCAGATTTTTTTTTTTGTTAAGATGCAAGGTTGACAATGTTAAGTAACATAAATGTACTGTGTGTGCCAGACACAGAGCTAAGCCTTTACCTGTGCTAAGTTATCTGCCTCTGATCTCACTGGGGAGGTTCTCATAGCCCATTGTACAGAGTAAGAAACAGGCTGAGGAAGATTAAGTGAAGGTCATAGTAAAATGGGGTTCAGGGAAGATTTGGTGCAACCCATAAGCTCTTAACATGGGTAGGCTGTTAGTCCCTCTTGAAATCAAATCCATAAGCTATAGACTCTGAGTAAGAATCTTCAGGATGAATTTGTGGTGTACTTTATCTTCTATTATGGATCACAGTTCAAATTAGGAAACTTGGGTATCCTTAGTTTTCATTATACATTTAAAAAACATTTTGGAGATGGCTTCTGCTGTTTTTCAAAAATTTCTCCATTTCCAATGAAAACCAAACAGTATAACAAACATAAAGAAAATGTTAAAATGAGAGGACTGTATCAATTTTTTTTTAAATTTTAAATCCCCCCTGCCATTTTGTACTCTTATAATGCCAGCATTTTTATTAAAATGAATCCTAATTGGGTTCTTTTTTTCTAAAGTATTTTACCCTTTTAAAAACTGAAAATTGCCCTGTTATTATTCATTGTAATTTGGATACATTTCAGCAAATATTGGAGGTAAATCAACTCACAACAGCAATTACAAAATTAGCAATTAGTAAATTGTACCATTCTTTCGAAAGAAAATATGTAAACAGATTGGAACATCGCTCATTTAAACTGTTAGGTTTTTCTGCTGTTCAAATGTAAACCCAGTGCCCTAATTTAACATGTCTTGCTTACATGGAGGAAGTAATTACCTTGTGAACTTGCACAGAATTAATGCACTGATAAGAGAATTAAACTTGTAAGAGAAGAATGCTTCTCTTATTCGTCAGTGTTCATTCTTTACTCCCACTCTCTGCCTGTTGAAATTATCTTAGAGCCTTGATCATTAGTAAGTGGGAAAGGAAAAGAACTAGATACTGTATAATTGGGTATTACCTTGGAAATTTCAAAAGAAAAACAGGGAAATGATAAGGATGGCAAATTAGCAGATGTACTTTGGCATCATACAATAGAATGTGACAGATGCCAGCTAATAAGGAGTGCATCTCATGGAAACCCCATTGCGATGTCATCGCTGCATTGGCATTTCCAAAGTATCCAGGCAAAAAGGACTTTCCACCCAAGGCGACATTGGAGGATGACACCAAGATGCACTCACTAGGGTCTCTGTCTGAGGTACAGTACTCTCCTTGTACAAAGTTCATCTTCATGGGCTCAGTACCTACTTGTGGAATGAAACCAGTAAATTTCTCACCATTTCTTCTTACCCTCTCCTATTTTATTCACTTTTTTCTTGTCTCCCTTCCTGACCCTGGAGATTATAAATGTTGATCAATTGGAGAAGAAGACTTATTATATACCATATTGGAAACAGTGGCAAACAGACCATCTGTACTGAGGAAGTTAACAGATTTGTGAAGACAGTCGATCCCAGTGGTTAATAACAATTGTTTCTAGATGTCTAGTTAGAATCCTAATCATGTCCTTCCATTAGTGTGTGACCATAAGCAAGCAGGTGAATCCCTACAAGGAAAGAATCTTCATCTCTGAAATGGCACTAATGGACAGACCTGTCTTGTAGGACTCTCACCTAAGCTGATTCATCATTGTCTCATGGGTAATCAAGAACATACTCTAGTAAGTTAATAACATCATTGTCATTATTATTACGGCTTAAGTTCTGGATGAGTCTTTAAAGACCAACCATTGCAGTATCTCCCTTAAAGCACCTTCCATTCCATCATTAGGAACTAATGATGGAGCTCCTCTCGGGGAGCTACCTTCAGTAATAAAAGTGAAGAAGGTACTGGTGTTTGGGAAGACTGAGGTGGTGTTTCCATAGCTTCTAACACAGGGGTGGGAGCATGCCCAGAACTCAGCCTCTCCAGCTGTTGTCCTTCATCCCTCAAGGCAGCTCCCAGATGGCCATAGCTCACGATGTGGCCACCGACAAGATTAGCAATGTGACTGACCCAGAAAAATGATGAATAGGAAACTAAAAGCTTTACTTGTGCTTTAAGAGTGCCTCTGCTTTTAAGTAAATAGAGCCAACATATAACTGAGCTAAACAAGCGCCACTCAACCTGGAAGGGCTGGTCTAGTCCACAGAGAAGTCCTGTACATTAGTCCTGAAAGCCTGATGACCTGGGAGCATTAACAGTCTTGGCACAGAGGAATGAGATTGAGGAAAAGGATCTAGTCGCCTGAAGCCATTGTAGAGCACCTCACAGAGGCCCCTTTTCAGAAGAGCTTGCTATTCTTGTGTTCTTACCTGGGACAGGCTCCCTCAAACTGCTGGGACCACCCCCACAAGAGACAGAGAAGCTCCCCCCAGGCATAGAAGCTGAAAAGGCCAATGTCTTTAGCCTCCCCCTTCAGCAATTCAACAGCTGCCTCTGTGCACCTCTGACTAGGCCCTTTTTGTGCAAAAGAAAGCCAGCCTCTCCTTGCAATTCTCCTCTTCTGTAAGGGAAAATGCTACAAAACGCATAAAGAATGGGGTTGGCGTGCAAAAATATAATTGCCTCATTCCATACTTTGAAAGATTCAATTCACTGTAATAAAGTAAATCTCAACAAGGAGAGAATAATGGGCATGAGTCAAGATTTGAACCTTCTGAAGTGAAGGATAAGGGGAGAATGAGTGGTAAGTCTACTTTCCGATGTACTAGTGACTGAAAATATGTCACTCATTTTCAACTGACATTTACCTTTTGCAGAAGTCAAAGAGAATTTTTTTAATGCACAGCCCCCTATGTCCACCCATGAGATTCATTAGGTACCACAGAAGGAATCCTGTTTGCAACCCCCGTGCTCTTTAAAAGCAGGTAACAGGCTACAGGTGTTGCTCAAGGTGGTGGAGTCTCCTGGGTAAGCATAGACACTGGAACTTACCATGCTCCCATGAAGCTGCCTGGGACACACCGCAGACAGGAACTTGCCAGGCAAAGATTTTCCAGATCTGAGCAACAGGGTTGGTAGGAAGGAAGTTATGCAGAGCTTTGAGGTCTGCAGTCTCCTCTTGGTATGTTATATATAAAGTGCCCTCTTGAAGTTATGATAGAAGAGAGTCTGAGAAATGATTCTGGGCTTTGGAATCAGCCAGCCAGCAAGTAAGTTCTGGAACTGTCACTCAACTGCCTGGAGCACTTAGAGTAAGTTGCCGAATTTCTTTCTTCCTTATTTCTTTCCCGTGATACAAATATTTTAGAGCGTTTTGGACTTGAATGCACAGGTAAGATAATTTGTTTTTAAAACCTACCAAGAGACTGGTGCTCCCTAACAACAAAAGTGTGGGTAATTTTAAAACCCTGTTTTTGGTAAATATATTTTTAACAGATAAAGCCATATATATGAATTGAATGTATTGATGAGGTAGTATGTAATGGTAACAGGTGAATATATTAGGTAGTGTTCAAATCAGGCTAAACATATCCAGCTCTTCAAGCATGCTACTCCGTCTTTCCCGTGAAGATCTTTGTCCAATGCTTCTATTCAGCAGCTTTGACACAAGTCAGCCCTCTGCGGATGTGTGGTTGACTTCTGCGCTATTCCATTGCTTCCCGTCTTTGTGTCGTTTGTGCCCGTCCCCCGCTGTTTGGATCACTACATATTTAGACTATGTTTTGAAGTCAGGTATTATGATACCTCCTGTTTCCTTCTTTGTGCTCAAAACAGCTTTGGCTATTTCACATTTTTTTTTGTTTTTTGTTTTTTGTTTTTCATGCTTCCACATAAATTTAATCACTTTACGTTTCTTTTCCTGGCATATAAAATGGAGCTGAGATGCTCCTGCCTGGGTTTGTGTGATCATTAAAAATAATCTGAGGGCTGGGCTGGGAGGTAGCCCAGGCTGCGAGGTTGCACTCAGCTTGCGCCCAGCCTGGGCTTCAATCCCCCAGCGCACGAGCGCACGCATGCGCGCGCAGCCCCCACCCCACCCCCCACCGAGGGAGAAAGATGCTGGAGCAGCGGGAGGAAGCCGGCTAGGGCTCCTCAGCGGCCGCCGCTGGCTGAGGAGAAAACTGCACCTCAGCCAGGTGAGTAGCCAAGGAACCTGACAGAAACGTCCTAAATGGTAAAACAAACAAACAAAAAAAAACACCGACGGAGGGGCCGGGGCATGGCTCGTGGTGAGGGCTCAGTGAACGCTCGCCGGCACGTCCACCTCAGCCCCGAGAAAAATAAATAAGTAAAGGTATCGGGCCCTTTTACGACCAAAACATTAAAAATAATAATAATAAATAAATAAAAATAATCAGAGAGGCCCAGGGGCCGGCGAGGGGCCCGGAGCCAGCAGAGGAGCCAGGGCGGGCAGCGAGAGGGCAGGGGACCAGAGGCCAGCGCCTCCGACACCTCCCTGGAGCAAGGCTGAGGCGGGCCCGGGGCCTCTGGGGATGGGGCTCAGGAAAGCAGGCCCCAGGGGTCCCAGGGGGTCCCCCGGGGTGGCCCGCGGGAGCCCTCCTCAGCCCGAAAATCCAAGCCCTTCCCAGAAATCTGAGCCCTTCGCAGGTGGGAAGACGCCCTGGGGCTTGGGAGGTAGAATTTACATCTTGAAAAGGCCTCCTCAGCAAAAGCACTAGGCAGATTCCATGCAGTCCCTCCAAATAAGTGACATTCTTCACAAAACTAGGAAAAATAAAAAATAAAAAATCCTTAAGTCCATGCAGAAGTGACCCAGAATAGCCAAAGGAATCCTAACAAGTACAGAGAAGCAGTACCTGGTCTGAAATTATATTACAGACCTGTGGTTGAATGAATGAATGAATCAATCAATCAAATTAAAAATTAAAAAAGCAGCATGGTATGGTCACCAAAACAGACATGAAGACCAATTTAACAGAATAGAACACAAAACCTACACCCATCTGATACTTGACAAAGGTGCCAAAAATCTATGTGGGAGAAAAGACCTCCTATTCATCAACTGGTGTTGAGAAAAAAATTGAATAGCTATATGTAGAAAAAAATGAGACTAGATCCCTATCTCTTACCCTGCACACAACTCAAAATGGAACAAAGTTGAGGAATTAGACCCAAAACCTTGCAACTGCTGGAAGAAAATATAGGGTTAACACTCCAACATATAGATGCAGGCACCACTTCCTTAACAAGACCCCCAGAGCACAAGAAATAAAACCAAGAATCAGTAAGTGGGATGCCATCAAACTAAAAACCTTCTGCACAGTGAAAGACCCACCGATTCCCTGTCCAGGAAAGACGCACAAGGCACTGGCTGCAAATGCATGAGGTTTATTCAGACACAGACGCCTGTGGGTGCTCAGCAAAACCTCAGCCGGAGCTCTGGTGAGCTGGCACACCGGGCTTTGGGGTACAGGTCTTTTATAGGGTAATAGGGCAGGTTTCACGCGCGCGGTAAGCAACAGGTTTCTTATTGGTTATTTTGAACCCAGCATACAGGTTACCTAAAGGGTAAAGTTATTTTTCATTTTATGTTCCTGGAATTACACCACATGACAGTTACATATGAGCACTCTGATTTTTCTGTTCCTGCTTATTAGCCCCTGTTTATTCAGGCATGCCCTGGAATCTGTTTTTCTGCTCTTTCCCAACCATCCTGTTTTTCCCTTTTCAATCGGTCACACTTAACTGATTATCTGAAAAACACATTGTCTGCAGGTTTGTGACGTGCCCTAATAATTTTGTAACTAAGCCTAAGGTTGCTGGGCTGGGGTCTTTCAACAGAATGACTGAGAGTGTGAACAGAGCCTGCTGAACAGGAGAAAATCTGGGTCGGCTACTTCTCTGACAGGGGACTAATATCCAGAATATACAAAGAACTCAAAAAACTGAACACCAAAAAATACATAAGTAACCCAGTCAATAAATAGGCAAATGAACTAAATACAAATTTCTCAAAGATTAAACACAAATGGCCAATAAAATTTATGAAAAAAAAAGTCAACATCTCTAGCCCTCAGGGGAATGCAAATCAAACTACACTAAGATTTCACCTCCATTCAGAATGGCAATGATCAAGAATGCAAACAATAGCACATTCTTGGGAGAATGTGGGGGAAAATGTACAATTGTACATTGTTGGTGAGACTGTAAACTAGTATAACCACTAGGAAAGAAGTAGGGAAATTCCTCAAAAAATCGGGGTGGAACTACCATATGACAGATACCCATTCGTTGGTATTTAAGAAGAAACGAAACCCTAAAATCAGTATACTAGAGCCATACAGCCACCTCACAATAGCTAAATTATGGAATCAACCCAGTTGATGTTCAATAGATGAATGGATTAAGCAAATGTGATCGAGATACACAATGGAGTTCTCATTTACCATAAAGAATGAATTTGTGGCATTTGCTTGTAAATGGATGGAAATGGAGACTACCTGGCTAGGTGAAATAACCAAACTCAGAAACTCAAAGGTCGAATGTTTTCTCTCATATAGGGAAGCTGGAGTAAAATGAAGGAAAGGAGGGGGAAGGACAGGATAGCATTAAGATACAGGGAAGATCAGTAATCTAGTAGGAGGCAGAAAGTCAGAGTGGAGGAATGGGAAAGGGGAGGCAACATGGAATGAATTCTTAAACAACCATTTTCTGTGCATATGTAAGTAAACTTCACGTTTATAAGTAAAATGTGCCAACCAAATATAAATAAGTGGAAGAAAAGGAAGTTAACAGAGTAAAGAAAACAGGGGAGGGGAAGAGGACAGGAGGGAGAACCATGAACTGAATTCAAATTCCAGGCAGGCATGATTTTGTTGGGATGAACCCAACTACTATTATGTAACTATAAAGCTGTGATTTAAAAAAAATTGTCAGTATAAAAATATCACTTAACTTGCAAGACAAATGACTGTCAAATATATTCTGTAGATACACTGGGCATTGGATAGCTGTCTAGTCTAGAATCTAATTTCATCCTTAAAAATTATTGAAAATCATAGATAGTTTAGATAGTTTTCTAGAAAAGGTAAACGTTTTGGGAATGCAAACTTCAGAACAATCTGTCAGTGGTACTTAGAAATTGATTCTAGACAATCATGGGTGAGGTTTGAGATGACAAAAAAGGCATTAATATGAAAGCTTCGTGTCTAAAATAAATAAGAATATGATATGAATTGGGGAAGCGTGAGAGGTTTACATAATGAACCCTTAATAAGATATATTTTCTTCCTTCACAGTATTATGTATTTTCCTATTTCCAAGTTAAAAAAAATCTTTTCTGTTACATATCCATATCCAAAGATGGGTAGTGTTTATTTTTTCAATGAAATGTGCCTTTAACATTTTGCTACTGGCTTATAAAAGCATCTGACGCTGGCTTATTTCAAACTACTTTATTTTCTTAGAAATTGGGTATGTGTCTGAATCTTGAAAAGAGTTCCATAAATACCGTCACTTACAGGAGTTACGAGAGCTTGTTTATAATTGGTTTACTTGTCTACTCACATAACAGCCAGTGTCTCTAGGGCAGGGAATTCATTTGTTTGCTTTGGGCTTTGTGTTTTTGGCATATTATATGCAGCTTGATAATTGGTAGGCAATCAATAAATAAAAGCATTATTAAAATGAATCCGAGAATGGGAGTTCCGGATCATTTTCTTCCATCTTTCAATCAGAGGTAATCTCCTTATTCCTATTCCCTTCTAACTGACATCCATGCATGAATCATGGGAAAAGACATGAAATGTCTATTCTCTTAATTAACCAAACACTGCAGAGTTTCTATTTTCCTCCAGTGAAAGACAGATGCTGAACTCAGAATCACAAGTGATCAGGCACAGTGGGGGTGAAATGTGCCATGCCTTCTCTCATCAGCCCAGATGATTTGCTGAAGTGTTCTTGTGTCTGATGCCTATTGGGATAAAAGACACTAGATTCCCTAATATGTAAAAATGAGACTATAACCATCACAGCCACTCAATAAGGTTGTTATGAGAATGAACGGCAGGACTGAGGTCACAAGCCAAGTGCAGTGTGCATACACAGGAGTTCAATAAACAGTCGTGATTCACAGTGACTTGACCTTGTGCTGCAGGGTGCTTCAGATCAGGCTCCTATTGAATTTGGGGACAGGAAATCAGTTGTGTAAACAAAATCATTCTGTTCTTCAACTCGCCTAGACTTTCTCAACATAAATAATAGTTGTTTTTTTTTTCCTTTCCTCTTGGATGATTGCCATATTTTCCTTACCTTGTCCATCTATATGTACTCTCCCACTAAAAATAGTATATTTAAAAGAAATGTTTAATGGGGACATGGGACGTAATGCAACATCTAGTGTTTGTGTGTGTGCAATTTATGTTATGGTCTTATTCCTCTTGAGTGTGCCTCCTGTGTCCATTATATGGCTCTTCATGCTGGGGCTGGAATGTAGCCCTTAGCCAGGGAAACTATAGCTATGTCCTCACAGAGCTTCTGTTCTGTGAGGAATAGGAGGCAGGAGGCCAGTGAGCCAAAGATGAATTGAAAACACCAGACAGGGAAGGAAACAAATGGATTTGTGGGCAATAGGAGGAAAGAAGGACTTATACCTAGCAACTTGAGAGGCTGAGGTAGGAGGATTGCAAGTTCAATGCCAGCTTCAGCAACTTAGTAGGCCCTAAGTAACTTAGCAAGACTTGGTCTCTAAATAAAATATAAAAGAGAGGTGGAGATGTGGCTTAGTATTTAAGCACTCCTGGGTTCAATCCCTAGTACCAAAAAGAGAGAGAGAGAGAGAGAGAGAGAGAGAGAGAGAGAGAGAGAGAGAGAGAGTCTCTAAACAGAAGCTGGCTTATCAACACAAAGGCTTTGAGGCAAGAATAAAGATTGGATGGGGAAAATAGACCAGATTAAATAGATGAGAATCCAGAGAGTGTCTAGGGCCTTAAAGACTGTGAGAAGGAAGTTGGGTTTTATGGCCCAATAAAATAGGAAGCAATATAACATTTTATGCAGAATTTTTTTTTGGCACCAGGGATTGAACCCAGGGCATTTAACCATTGAGATACACCCCCAGCCTTTTAAAAAAATTTTTTTATGTAGAGACAGGGTCTTGCTGTGTTGCTTAGGGCCTTGCTAAATTTGCTGATGCTAGCTTTGAACTCGAAATCCTCCAGTCACAACCTCCCAAGCTGCTGGGATTATAGGTGTGTGCCACTGTGCCTGACTTAATTCGCTTTTTAAAAACATTTTCCTGGCTGCCTGTCGGCACATGGATTGAGTTGGGGAGATCTGCCAGGGGTTTCTTGTGATAGTTCCAGGGGGAACCTGTTCTGGGCAGGGCTCAAGTGAAGGAACTGTGATGGACAGGAATGAAGTCACTTTCCAGAATGGGGGTTCAGTTTAGTGTTATATTGAAGAATTTGATGAAGAAATGAGAAGATAGAAATAAAGAGTGACTGTTAAAATTGTTTTCCTCTTGTTTTTGCTTAATCATCCAAAGTAAAACTCAAAGGACAACACATTTTAGATCATTCCAAAAAATTCCCTATAGAATAACCCAATTTTTTCTTTCCTTGGGTCCTTGGTCTTATTATTTGTACCACAAGTGATTAGCATATTCTCTTCAGATAAAATTAAATTTTAAAATTTTTTTAAATTGAGTTTATCTTAAAAAGGCAGTATCAAATTATTTTCAAAATCATAGCACCTTAGGAAACCCAGATGAGTTTTTAACTGTATAGTGTTTCTAAGACTGGTAGTATTTTTCAGCATACCAGTGCTTTCTGGTTATATATAAAAGGTGCATGATCCTATTGAATTTTGTAGATTTTTCAAGTTCTTCTAATTTATTAGCAGACTTTTTTTTGTTGTTGTTTTGGGGGAAAAAAAGGCTCAATAAATTTATCCTAATCTTTTTTTTTTTTTGGCAGGGGAGTTACTGGGGATTGAACTCAGGGGCACTAGACTACTGAGCCACAATCCCCAACCTTAGTTTGCACTTTATTTAGAGACAAGGTCTCACTGAGTTGCTTAGTGCTTCACTAAACGGTAAGGCTGGCTTTGAACTGGAGATCCTCCTGCCTCAGCCTGAGCTGCTGAGATTACAGGTGTGGGCCACTGTGCCTGGCTTGAAGATCCCACTCCATAGAGATAGGTTAGACATTTGCAGTCACAGAATGAGTAAAACCCAGAGGTGCTGGTTTCTGAAATTCCCTGTGTGTAGGTCCCCAATTTTCGACTAACCATCCATACCAGTTTATTTTGGCAAAGTATTGAACAGTCATTAATGTAGTGATTTAAACTAATCTTAACATTTTAGAAAGCTTGCTTGGTAAGATTTCTGTCTGCGACATTGATATTTTATCAAAAGTTTTATCTGATGGTGTCTGGCAAAGAGAAGGGCAGCATACTATTGAACCACATTCAGTTTTAATTTGACTAAATACCAAAAAAGTTTCACAAGTCAGCATTACATGTAGAAGTAATAGCTTACTGCCCTTTCACTTCTATATAACACTATGTCAAAAACATTATATCTGCCAATATGTGATTCCACAAGCGACCTTTGGCATTTGGAGCATGTATTCTCAAGCATCATTAGAGATTTTATGCCAAACCCAATAACATACTTCTGTGTTGTTTTCAAATGCCTCCCAAAGCAAAAGGTTAATGATCAATAAAACGCACTGAAATGGTTCTTTTTGTTGCCATAGCTCATCTATTTCTCTTTTCACTCAATCTCCACGTGCTTTTAATATTTCCTAAGCAGCTTTTGTTTTTTCACTTAATGAAGAGTAACTAATGTAGCATTTCTCTTTTTATAAAATAATACTCTCTAATAGACCTCAGCCTATGGGGATCAGTTATATCCAAGATGCCTTTCATTTGCCCTACAACAGTGGGTTAACTCACCATTTGACAATTGTGTGCCTTTAAAAATTAAAGGTCATGCATAAAATCTCCCATTTGCATGAGTTTGCACAAAATTGTAAAATTTATTTAAATACTATCTGGCTTTGAAAGCTATAGCTCTAGTTTTGGACGATAAAATGTAATATAAAGCAAAACTCAGAAAACTGTGGCCCTCACACAATGTGGCCCACCATTTACTTTTTGTAGATAAAGTTTTATTGGCACACATCCATGGCCATTTGTTTACATTTGTGCTTCAATGGCAGAACTAAATAGTTCCAACAGAGGGCTTTAAAGTTGAAAGTATTTATTTTTTTGTCCCTCACAGAAAGAAAAAAAATTGGACAGTTCCTGATCTAAGTAAAAACAGGGCCTCTGTCACTTCTGAGATTATACAGTCACAAAAATGTAGACTAGTTGACATCTATATTTCATGGAAACCAAAATGTTTGAATATAAAAGTCAATTTGCAAAGCAAGTTATGCATTTTCTTTTTTAAAATGTAAATCCCATTAGTCAATGGTTGCATATACCTCAGAAATACACCCAGTACAATACATGTTTTTAGTTGAGGAGAAAGGAAGAAATTTTAGCTTTTAATTAAATAACCTATTATAGTTCTGGAATTACACCACAGTAGGCATGTGATATGTTCTAGTGTATGTGGGTATATTTTTTTAAAAAAATAGATAGGTAGTTACTAACAACTCTGTCCTTTGGTAGCGCTATTACTATCTGCTGCAATATGACTAGTATTTAGTTCTATACTTCAATTAGGAATTTTCAGCATTAGTATTAAAATATTATAAAATAATTCTACTTTATAATGTGAAACATAAGACTATCACAGGCAATGTTACCTTGGGCATTGTTGCTACCCGACAAAATGAAGACAATAATTTATTCCAGACAAAATAATAATAATAATAATAATAATAATAATACTTGGAGTACACTACTTTGCAGGGATGTACAGATGAGGATGGCCATTCACCTCATCCCTGATGTTAGAACAATTGCATAAAATATCCATCTGAGTTTGGTGCTGTTATACCTGCTTTTTTTTTTTTAAAGGGGGTGGGAGAGATTAGGTTGAGCTATTAGATCCTAGATAAGTAATCAGATATTTGACATTGAACACCAATGTCTGCCCTCCGCCATTACTGTGTGGTGATTCTTTATAGGTTGAGAGCTTACATTTGAGCTAGAATGGCTTGATCAGATGTATTTATTGATGTTGTGTGGATAAGGTGCTGTAACAGTTTCTGAGCCTTTGAAGAATTACACTAATCTTACTGGACACCATCCTAGATGCTATATAAGTTTTTTTAAATTCACAGGAAATTTAAAAACCATCACTTCTCTGTAATCCTAAACATCAAATAACTCTAATAATTTGTCTTGTTCCCCTCCCTATGAGAAGCATTACTTTTGTAAGTGTCCTAGTTAATTTCTGTGCATATCTATAGGCAAATGTTCCAGAATAATGAGATTGCAAGGTCAAAAGGCAGACATCTTTATTTTTATTTATTTATTTTTTGGCAGTGCTGGGGATCAAACTCAAGGTCTCACACATGCTAGGCAAGTGCTTTACAACTGAGCCACATCCCCAGCCCCAACATCTTTATTTTGATAGGAATTGCTACATAGCACTCCAAAATGGTTATAACAGTATATTCTCAGTAACGTTTTACCAGGATAACCATTTCCCCAAGGTGTAGTTTTTATTGCGATATGTCTTTAATGAGAAGCATTAGCATCAATTGTTATTAATGTTCTCTCAACAGCTGGGTATGGTGACACACTCCTGTAATCCCAGTGGCTCAGGAGGCTGAGGTAGAAGCATTGTGAGTTTGAATACAGCCTTGGGAACTTAGTGAGGGCCTAAGCAATTTAGCAAAACTCTGTCTCAAAAATAATAACAACAATAGAGGGCTGAGGATGTTGCTCAGTGGTTAAGCACCCATGGGTCCCATCCTTGGTACCGAAAAACAGAAATAAAAACAAAATTAGTACAGACTATGCCTACGTCTTGATTAGGAACTTAACAAAAAATTTTTCATTGTTAACTCTTAATTTTGATTTTTACAATTGTCCAATAATTTGTATTTAAACCTTTGAGAAGGCAACATACATCATAGACCTGATCTCTCTGTGGTCCCCTGCTTGAGGGAAAACTCCATTGCTATACATATGCTCGTCAACACGCTGATCAGAGCACATGCTTCATTTTTGATGGATGAAGGAAATACAGCATGTGACTCTCAGCTTTACTTTGTATGGATGAAAACATGCAAAACAGCAAACAAGGGTATTATTCAAGTTCTGATTTCTAACCTAAATGGAACATCACTGATGTTACAAATACAGAGCAGTTTCGCCAAGGTTCATCATATTTTTCACCATACCCCAGGAAGAGTTAAAAAAATTGTTAAAAGTTCAGTTAAAAAATAGCTTCAGAGATTGCTGGATGTAGTCTTTAAGAATATATCCAAATTCTGAGTATACACAATAACTCCAGTATAAAATGTATATAACTTGACATTTTTAGAAGATATTGAATTTATATATTCTTCTCTAAGGTTATTAAGTGTTTATCATGATAGATGACTAAGTTGTTGAACCGTAACCAAGAAGTCTACCTCTCGAATTTTACTTTTTTACTTTTTTAATGTTTTCTGGACTTTAAAAAAAAGGCAATGTTCCTTTGAATTTTAGCTCATTCACACAACAAAATTTGACCACCTTCTATATAGGAGGTACAACTCTGAGGAGAAATCTAGGAACTAGGAAAAACAGCTGGTAAGGGAGGCAGAAGAAAGTCTGTTTAGTACTTGGGGAGTTTTGTGAGGTTTTGTTATATTATAAAGTACAGCATTTGAGTATATTAGTACTTCTTTTGCTTTGAGATACTCATACTTGATACTGTCAGAATATCTTTTCTCTTATTGTTCTGGTTAGTAATACCATCACGTCCAGAGAAATACCTTGATCCAAAATAATAAATCCACTCTTGCTGAAGATGAGTGATATTTAATCTGCATTCATCTCAGACACTTTAAGGATCTCATGTAAGCAAAATTCCTTACCCAGGAGAGAAAAATACATTTAAGTCTTGTGCACATGGATTGCACCAGTCTAAAGGCTTTCACTGGAACCAGCATGCTTGATGACTCATTAGAATTAAGGATTATATGCTATTAGATATTTCTTAAGATATTTGAAAATTATCAATCCATTATACAGTATATTCATCCAGTGATTTATTGATTTATTCACCACATAGGTGATTGAATTTTAGTGTTGTTATATGATCAGTACTGTGTTGGACATTGCCATTACTCTAAAAATAATTTTATGTAATTATTTAATGTGAGTTTCATCTTAAACCAATCACTAGACCCTCTAAAATGAGGTTCAGTATTTCTGTGAAATTCAGCATCAAACATTTGTGCATTTGCCACATGTCAATCCCTTCTGGTCTTATCAGGACTTAACCAAATAAGAGAAAATTTGTTTCTTACTTTTATCAGGGCTGAAAGAACATTTGATTATGTAATTATTTAGAAACTATATTTCATACAAAGCAAGGAAAAGTCAAAATACACTGTGGAGTCACTCACGTTACCTGCCAATGTATTTTTTTTCAGTGAGTTGCAAGGTAATTACATAAAAGACTACAACGGAAGCTGTTTTCCACTCACTGATTTTCTAAAACAAGTGACTCAATCCCTCTTACACCTGTCAAGTATCTGTGATAATATGGAGCACCACATTAAATAAGGCATATTTAAATTAACAGTTTAATTTTTCCAAGTGGCATCCGTAATTTTTAACATAATAAGCATTACCAACTTTGGTTCAGGTCTTGCTGAGACCGAGTGACACCTGAATTACAAGTAGGAGAGGATCTGTTGTGGAACGAGGCACTGATTTAAAATCAGTACACTCAAGAGATGGTTACAAATGAGATTCCAGCCCCGAAACTGCCTTCTGTGTGACTTCATTGTCACATCCGTGGCCTGCTCCTGTGCATAATTAAGTAGTGATAAGAAACACAGAACTTTCTTTCTTCATGTCACAAATGGGTTGCAACTGTAATCCAGAGAGACTGCAACATCTCAGAAACTGTCAGTTTCAGAGTCTTTTAGTCTCTAAGCTAGCAGGAAATATATGTCTCCATCTGGACCTGTCAATAAATCATTAGTTCCTAAAAATATGAAAACAAAAGCATTGATCTTCATTCAATAAATAGGAAATATACATGAAGAAGGGGAGGCGCCTGTAAGCCTAAATTTCTTCTTCAAGGGTAAATTTTAGGATGATCCACATCATCTGTAATCCTTTTCCCTTAAATTAATTTTAGCAATGCCTGCTATCAACTTTAGATTTTAACTCAACAAACAAATAGGGTAAAACGGATCCTTCTGCGTTCAGTTTTGAGCAATGTGGAAGATAAGCTAGAACCAACCCTTCTGTTGAAAAGAATAAAAAATAAACAGAAGTAAAGAAATGCATATGTAGGCCACCAAGAAAACACCAAGCTGAGGCCAATAGTAGAGTCATCGCAAGAAACAGAATAGACTGAACAGGAAGCCAGCTTTTGCCTGAGGGCATATGCAAATCACAGTTGTCCCAACTATAATTTTTTTGACATTTCTCCATATAGAGGCTAAGTATTGGGGCGGGGCAGGGGGAATTCTAAAACTGAGTCAAATTGGGAAAGTCAAATCAAAGATCCTCTCATTATTGGGACTCCAACATATTGTACTATCCATGTAAGGGTGAATTCAAAATAAGTATGACCCAGGGAAAACATGGAAATTCCTCCAAATTTGGTACTGCCCAAAGAAGGAAAATACTTCCCTTAAAATATGTTACCACAAGGTGACATATGAACAGGTTTCTAACATGAATTCCTACTACATGGTCAGTCTAGAAACTTCCACAGTGAGAAATGAAGATTTAAGTAGCCCTATGTTGAAGACTGCTGCTAGGACCAGTAGCAAATCTCCCTCAGACAATTCTTCCTCATCTGAAGCCTCAGAGGACTTCTGAAGGTAACTTTTACCAGTGAAATGGGAAACAGGTAGCCAAAGCTCAGTGGCCACCTGAGTAATTAAGACATCCCAAACTAAATCCAGAAAAAAATGACAGAACAATGTAAGTCACCTGACATATAAAATGCATGAATTTTCATCATTAGGAGGAAAGTAGTAGCCCACTCCCTAAGAAAATGCTTGGCTTCCTAAGATGGCACTTATAAATAAGTTTGAGAGTAGAACCATTATCAGAGAGGCTACTATCCTCAGGGGACTATTTTTATTTTATTTAGGTTTTGGGACTTGAAATTAGACAAAGATATGTAATCTTGCTGTATACTTGCCCAAGGTTGCTATAAGTAACGTCTTTAAGCTTTGTATGTTTGTTTGGAATTGGTCTTATGATGTCTGTATATTGAGTTGCTATGTAATTGTAGACCAAAACATGTATTTGTCACAGCTTACCATATAGCTGGGTTCCTGTTGGCTGTAGCACCCATTCCTCCTTTTCCTGACCTAGCTCCACTAAATGGGGGTAATTTACTCCTCTGTGTTTTAAGGAGGATCCACTACCCCCATCATTGTAAGTTAGTCTGATTTATCTTGTGCATTCACCTTGTATAGGGTGATGAAGAGCCAATCTCCAGGTGGGTATGTTAGGCCTTAAACTTGGGCTTTTAAAACTGAGTGTCTACCAGGTGTGAGAGAAATCTAAGGACTCATTTGTCAGAAAACAGAAAACAGAAGACTACCACTAAATAGAGAAGAGAGGTGGGAGGGAAAAAGAGGGAGAAGGGGAGCTTCACAGAAGATGGAAGGGGAACCTCATTGTTATACAGAATACATATATGATGTTGTGATGAGAAAAAGAAAAAAAGTGTATAACATTAGATTGGATAGAGAGAAAGGATGGGAGAGGAAGGGAGAAGTAGAGAGGATAGGAAGGCCAGCAGAATAGAATAGACAATATGATCGATGTATGTACATTCCATGTATGTATCATATGTCAAAATTCATTCTACTGTCATGTATGACTAAATAAATAAATAAATAAATAAATAAATAAATAAAAATAAGTACAGAGATCCAGCAAAAAGAAACTAATCTATTTGGCCAATATTCCATGAGGAGACACCCCCAATGTTTCACTGCTAAATTTGTAACCTTTTATTGGTTAATTTAGTAATAAATATCAGATATACAAGGTAATAAAAGCAGGGGTGAAGATGTAGCTCAGTGGTGGAGTACTTGCCTAGCACACACAAGGCCAGGGTTTGATCCCCAGTATTGCATCTACTGATGACAATGAGTTTGTCCCCAAAAGAACATTTTTGTACATACTGTCACTGTTTCTTTAGAGTCATTCTTCTGGTTCATTACTCCACTGTTTCCCTTATTTCTTTTCTGAGTTTTAAAAAGCCTTCAACCCACTAACACTTTGCTTATTTAACACCACTTTATTTATAAATTAATTTACAGTAAAAACTCAATAAAAAAAGAAGAAGAAGACAGTAGAGTGAAGTAGTCACACAGTCCTGCATGTACCCTGCTTAAGCTCAGGTACCCTCAGATGGACTGTCCTCCACATGAATGACCTGCACACCCTGGTGGGCTCCAATGTGAGTCTTCCACAGTGTGCTTAACTCTGAGATTGCTAGCAGGCCACCCTCCACGCTAACCCAGACTCACTGATGGTCCCTCCTGTGCCCCTGGTCCTCACCTGGATCCCTACCATGCCCACTTGCACTTGAGGACTTTAGGCCTGAACTACTTCTGAAGGGGAGAGGGAGAGCTAGGCCAGGCCGTGTTAAGAGTCATGTAGGAGGTGCTGCCAATCAGTTCATTAATCTCCAGCCAAGTTGAAAGGACCTTAATGTTTGATTTAAACATTAAATTTAGAATTTAAAATTTAAAATCAGCATGCTATAGAGACACAACCACATCAATGTTCATAGCAGCACCATTCATAATAGCTAATCTATGGAACCAATGTAGATGACCTTCAATAGATGAATGGATAAAGAAAATGTGATATATATATATATATATATATATATATATATATATATATATATATATATATATAATGTGAGATATATATATATATATAAATCTGGTGGAGTATTACTAAGCCATAAAGAAGACTAAAATTATGACATTTTTTGATAAATGAATGGAACTGGACAACATAATACTAAGTGAAATAAGCCAGACTTAGAAAACCAAAGTTTGAATGAATTTCCTCTTATGCAGAAGGTAGAGAGAAATAAGAGAGAGAGAGAGAGAGAGAGAGAGAGAGAGAGAGAGAGAGAGAGAGAAAGAGAGAGCGAGGAGGAGGGACTGGAAAAGGGAGGGACAATGGAATTAAAGTGACCAAATTCTATATGTATACATGTGACTATATGTATACATGTGACATTCCAGAGTGAATTCCACCTTTATATCTATCTATAAAAGCAATGAAAAAAAAGAGCAATTAATATATAGGAGGACCAGTTGAGTAAAGAAAGGGGACTAGGGGGAGGGAGGGGGAGGCCAAGGAAAAATTCTGGGGACAGGAGTGGAGCCAATGATACATTTTAGTCGGCTTCTTTGCTGCTGTGACTAGAAGATCTGACCAGCACAATTTTAAAGGAGGAAAAGTGTACTGGGGTGCTCACAGTTTCAGAGATCTCAGTCCATAGAAGGCCGGCTCCATTCCTTGGGGCTCCAGGTGAGTCAGGACATCATGGCAGGAGAGAGTGGCAGAGGGAAGCATCTCACATGGTGATCAGGAGACAGAAAGAGGAAGAGTCTACCCTCCAGATACAAAATATACCCAAAGCCACACCCCAATGCCCACCTCCTCCAGCCACACCTACCACTTCAGTTACCACTCAGTTAATCCCTATCAGGGGATTAAATCACTGATTGGGTTAAGACTCTTCCAACCCAGTCATTTCTCCTCTGAACCTTCTTGCACTGTCTCACAGGTGAGCTTTGCGGGGACACCTTATCTCCAAACTGTAACATGATATTCTGTGCATGTATCCGTACATCAAAATGAACCCCACTATTATTTCAAGTATAATTCACTAATCAAAACATAAAAATAAAAGATTCCAACCATGTTAGCATGTCTGCATGTGTTTTTCTCCCAGCATCTTCTGCGAACAACATTTTAGACTCAGTGAAATTTTCATTCATAGCCAAGGCTCTTGGATCCTGATACAGGAGGTGTTAATATCCAGGTTTCTCACTAAGTTACACCCTTCACCCCTGGATAGATGGGAAACCTTATCCAAGCCCCCTTCATAGCATGACATAACTTCATATGAAATTTCCAGTATAATTCCTCCTTTTATGACCCAGCAGTTATCAAGGAAGAGCTGTGCATTAAAATAATATGCACACAGTGAGTGGCAGGATTTCTACCTGGGAACAGGTTAGACTCACACTCTGAGGTCTGTCATGTGTGTGGATAGACTAGACGTTCCTATTGGCTTGCAAATGGAAGCTAGGCTGTTAATCAGCTTTGCGGATGTACAAAGAGACTGTATTTGAATATTTCTTGATTATTCTTGGAAACATAGCTCCAGTGCTTTAATACAAGTTTTCAGCAGCATTACTATATTTTATTTGGACTCAAAAGAGAGAGAAGGTGGTGATTTTTACATTCTCATATAAATACAGTGAGAAATAGTCTGTGGGGATTTATTAGAATTGCATGGGTGATGCTTTTCCTGAATAATTTACAGTTGGAAAATGAAGTGAAGATCTGGGAGAACAGATCATTTTTAAAGACAAGTATTTTACTGCAAGTAGCTGCTGCGGCTGCTGCTGAACACGTTGATGTATTTCTCAGTAGTTGCCATCAGTCTGGGAAAATGATTCTATATTGGGAGACCAAGCTACCTAAGTTCCACATACCAAAGGCCAGGCACTAAAGCATTTTTGGAGGTGGCTTTCAGATTTTGATTTTGGATCTTAATTCAAATCTTCAGTTCCTTCAGGGCTAAACAATTGTCATGAATTCTGTGAAATCTTATGAGATTGTGAAATTTTTGTGAAGATAACAATGATTCTGAAAAATATCCACAGTTTTATTATGAGGGACTCTGGTTGGGGTTCATACCTCATATGCTTCAGGTATCTGAAATGATTCTCAGCAGCTGGATTAACCTTCACTTGACAATTTAAATATGCAACTATGTATTCTATATTTAATAAAACTTAGCTACTAAATGTATATTTGTTATAATTACATAATATGTATATATGTTATATTTATGAGTTTCTTTATACACACACACACACACACACACACACACACACACACACACATATATATATATATATATATATATATATATATATATATATATATAATGACTGACTCTGAAAATTATTAAGAATTAAATTATATTGCACTGCAAATAATTTATTATCATAGGTGGTGAATAGTATATCTCTAGTGTGTGTGTGTGTGTGTGTGTGTGTGTGTGTGTGTGTCCAAGCAAAATGAGTTCTTCCAATCAGAGGTTAAGGTATAAGGAAAATTATTTTCCATAGTGGAGAAACATGTTCTTTAGCTGTGGTCAGTTCAGCAATTTACATTAACATACTCTGTTCCTAACATGATTTTGCTATGAGATTGTCCTCACCCTGAGACAAAGTAGGATCCTTCGCAGACTAGGACATACAAGGGAAAATGAGGTCTGTGTACATATACAGTATATATATATATATATATATATATATATATATAGATGGTATGTATATATATACAGATGTAGAATGATTTCTTAGCATGAAATGGATTATTTCTGGTGTTGGGTTGATAGTCTGAGAATTTTGCTTATGGGCTTTGAATTACCATGAGGTTGCTGTTTCCATAGATTGAATTTATAGCTCTGCCAATGTGATCCTTGGAGCAAACTGATTAGGTTATGACATTGCTGTAATGCTGATTGTTGCTACAATCAGAGCCATTTTTATACAGATATGCTAAAAAATTATTCACTGGGATGCTTAGCAATTTGAGTAAAAAAAAAATATATTCTCCAAAGCAAAATTGAGCTAGTGTTTGTTTTGATTATTGATCCTGTTGAGTTTACCCTCCTTATCTAGCCTGCTCTCAGTCATCTGGTCAGAGCTAAATGGAAATCCATTCTGTTTATTTCTCTTGGTTTCAAGGTATAGCCCAAGACAACCATAAAACTAAGCTTATTGTGTTGGTACTCATAGATGAGAACCAGAAAATCATTTTTTAAAAGGAAGTTTCAGGGCTGGACAGAAAAGTCTTTCCTCAGGGATTCCTATCTCTTTGGTCCTGTCCCCAGGCCTTTGACTTGAAAGTCTAGCTGCTCTGCTCTTTCCTCTGCAGACATCAATGACTACCATGGTTTGAAGTTCAGTCAACTTTTCTGAACCTCAGATGTAGAGAGAGAGAGGCTGCGTACTTCTGAGACCCGCTCTTGGCTGGTCCATGGGCATCTCCAACTGAAAACAACTTCTTGACTGTCCCTTCCCTGCTCTTGGAGTACATGATGCTCCCTTCCATACCCCTGATAGATCCCTCCATGTCAATATCCTGTGCTCATGTCACCACCAGGTTATCTTGAAATCATTGCCTTCTGGATGCCTGGCAATTCCTCCCCCCATATTTCCTCATTTACTCTCATTGTTTGAGTAAGAGTCTCCGTATGTCTGGCCTGAAATCTGGAAATGGTTCCTCATTTCCATGCCAGGTCTCTCTAATCCATTCTTCACTCTCCAACCAAAGAAAGCTTTTTGAAAACTGAACCTGTCCCTACCCCACCTAACTTGTAACTCCTTGGATCTCTTTTTTTTGTCCTGAATCTTCAATAAGGTCACCAGTGCTGCTCAGGGTCCTGTCCTCTTCCTGCCCACTTGGCTCCAGCCACACAGCCTCCTCTCTCTGCAATGCACTGCTCCAAATTGAAGGCTGTCTCTCAGACTTTTCTCCTCCCTGTGTTATTCCTGACCCACTCTTAAACCCTTTCCTGAGAACCTGGATTTCCCCTCAGAACATCTGTGTTGTGATAGCCAGAATGACACTGTGTTCATTCATAGCCCTGGAACCTAGCCCTATGCCTAATATAGTATATGTGCTTAATGAGTTGAATACATGAGAGGCCAAGGAAAGGTGAGGGTATAGGGACTTTTAGATCACTCGCTTCCAATGGAGGGAGCTTCTTATAAGGTACACCAATTGTTTCACTAAGGTCCTAAGGAGGAAAAGTGATTAAATCTCAGGTAGAGGAATTCACACATGAAGAACTTAGCCAACAGGGACATGAGAAAAAAATCTGTCAAAGATCTAAGATATTCCCCCTGGCTATCTGTATTGGTGCTGCCTTCAAACATCTTGAGAGCTAATGACTATAGAAAAACATATGGTGATGATGGATACTTGTGCGTTCATCATGATGTCGTCTGTTTACATGTGAGACAACTTACAAACCATCACTGACATCTTCATCTAGCTGAGTCTTTTAACACTTCAAGGCTGCTTTGCAAATCCTTGCATCCTTACCTCTTCATCATTTCTGCTGGCTTGCACTAAGAGAGAATAACCTGGGGGCACTCCTGCAAAGGTTGAGTTTCTGTTGCAGATTCTTTGACCCAAGTCATTTGGGCTGGGTGATTTGCGAGCCTCAAGGATTCACAGCATCTAGATTTACAGCATAGTAGAAAGATGCCATTATTGAAAGGTGCATAAACAAGCTTGCCCACTCCTTTTTTTTAAGCAAAATGGATCCTTATGCTCTCTGGCCATATGCCCAGCTGCCTCCTGATATGGTGGGGTGGGGCTGAGGAGGACCAATGTGTCTTGGGCAGAGGAGAGATTTGGTTCCTACTGTGGTTTGCTGTTGACAACCAAGGGAAAGCACCAATCAAAAAAGGTTCTGTAAAGTCTCCTTGCATTGGACATTTATTAATATCTGATTGTTGAATTTCTTGGTGGACTGATTGGTGCAAAGGGAATGAACTCACATGGTGCAACCACTGTTTAATAATATGCAGAAGTGTTTTTAAATAGCAACAACCAGCAAAGATAAGCTTATCAGCAAAATACCAATTCTGATTCAAGCTGTTTCAAGGAATTACATTTGATCCCGTATAAGTCTCATTGGCAACGTTCTGTTGTTTGCCTTGGAAATCTTACTTTGTATTAACGATTTTGAATTTTAGTTGGAATTTCCGATTGAGTTTGATCACTTGCTAATGATGAGATGGATCATCCTTTAGATGAGTGGTTCTCAAAGTGTGGTCCCCAGACCAAGGACATCCTCAGCACCTTGGACTTACTAGAAAAGCAAGTTTCCTTCTCAGAAGTATGGGGGTGGGGTCAGCGATCTGAGATTCTAGAAACCCTTCCTTATTTCTGATGTGCCCTCAGGTGCGAGAGTCGCTGTATTACATCATCAGTGTACCTGAGTTGTGTCAGAATACAGTCACTGTGACAATTTCTCAGCAATGTGACTGAGTACCTCTGTTAATGAGTGTAGGTATTTGTGAGCTCCAAAGCTGCGATCACTAGTCAGGTGACTTATTCTTGAGCTTCAACTCCCAGCAGGCAATTCAAATGTAGTCTTAAGAGTATCTGACATATGAGTATCTGTCATAGACATTGGTAGTCACTGCTAATTGTCCAAAGCATGAAATATAAGCCTGTGAATGTCAGTGGTCTACTGTATACATCTTAAGGACTCAATTTAAGATGGTGAAAACAGGTTTGAAAAGCTCAATAATTAGCAGAATCTGTGACTGCATTCATGTTGAATTTTTTTAAGTAGGTAAAATAAGTACTGCTACATTTAAAGGTGCCACAGAAGTCAGGTTATTAGTGTGTCAGGGAAGAACATGTCTATAAAAGAAATTCATGGTCATTGTACTGTCCTCAAAAAAAAAAGCTTGGAAAATTACACATAGAAAATAAAGATTAGGTTCCAAATCATTTTCAATGGAAAAAAAAGATACAGTTTTCCTGGTTACATCTGAGTTTATGAAATTTTTAACATCTCTTTTTTAAGAGGTCCCAATTCAAAACATCACCACATACAGCAGTGCACACCCTTAACCTTAGCTCAAATTTTGGTTCAAAATGTTTTCACTGTAAATGCATTTCTCTTCTTCAAAGGGATATACTAATTATATGTCATCTGCTCATTAGGTAGAAATGATAGTTTAGCATGGACAGAAAGTTCAAGGGTGAAGCTTCTAACTATTCATAGAAAAAACAAACACTGACAAAGTACAGGATGAACATTCACATTTCAAGGAATTAATCACAGTTCCAGTTATACGATAGGTATGAGAACCCCTGGATATTCACTTTAAGAGTCTTTGTTCCTCTATGCATTTTTCTTTTCACTACCCAGGGGTCCACCTCCATGGTGTCACGGTTAGGTCCACTTTGGTCTCCGTTCTTTTGTCCCCACGTGGCTGCCCTATAGAGCATGCATACATCTCCCACACTCCTTGCTTTATTACTTGAAAGGTCCAGTTCTGGTTCTGCCTGCAGCCATCACTCCCTTCAGCCTTTGGAGGTAGAATGTCAAACATTGTGCTCCATGATGAAGGAAGCTGGCTGTAATTAAGATCATAGATTACATAGAAAGGTGCCTATTTAAGGTGTTTCAGAATGGTCTATGATGTGCTCTCTCGCTGCATGGTCAACTCCTACATACTCAGTGAGTCTTAAATCTGGCTAGATTTATTGAACTCCCTCAGCCCTTCTTTTTGCCAACCTATGACATTGGTGCACATCTCTAATCATAATCATGTGTTTTTGGCTCTGTCTTGCTGACTACACAATAAGCATCCTGAAAGGTGTGGGAACTGTTCCTTTTGTAGTATGCACAAGAAATAAACAGATCTTTGTTGAAGAAATATTTTATTGAATGAATGACTGAATTTCCAGTTCTAGAGGTTATCATGCTCTAGTAAACAAATGGCTAGAGAATCTATATCAATGAGTGAAGAAATAATAAACATAAAAGAAGATCAAATACTAAAATAATACCATTCCATATATAGCTCCCAGGTTAGATGAAAAAGGGTGCATGTTTTTGCATCAAAGATAAAACCATGATAGTTGTAAATTGAGCCAATGCATTAAAAGGAAGATTTCTAAGTGAAGAATTAACATATCCAATTTCATAGTGTAATATAAGAACAAGTCAAGTAAATTCATAAAATCTGAAGACTAACAAGGATAAGAAAGAAATCACTACACACAATCCAGTGTAAACTGTGCTATTCCAGCTAGATCATCTGCTCTCAGATCTAGAGCAAAGATCAGAAGAAATGTTCTTCCACATGGAATTGGTATGTAAATAAGAAATAGCTAACACTTGTGAGTATTTGTGATGTGCCACGTACTATCCTAATATCATTATCGAAGCAAAACTCAAACACAGTTTGTTGTAATTAGTAATCCTGATATTACCACTAGATGTATGACTACTTGGATTGAATGTTTGTATGTGAATACCAGATTTCATGTATTTTTGAAAAATCTCATTTCAATCCATAATTTAAAATAGTAAACTATTTTACTTTTTATTCACCATACGGTCTATTCATGCATCATCTCTATATACGTAGACCCAGGATACACCTATTTTTATCCCCAAACTCTAAATGATAGGGTTTCAAAACATGCTCCCTGAAATGGTGGAAGAAATACGCATGTCACCTGCTTCATGTATTCTTTTCATCACATCATCTTCAGTACACAAAATGCAAAACTCACACTTATCTTATGATTCTACCAAAGCCTAATTTTAATGACAGCATAGATTACTAAAATCATCTGAGTCTGCATTGCCTATTGTTTTGAAATTTCAATTCTATGGTGAGTATACACTTGTTTCTTCCTAGAATAGTGTATTCAACCATCCCCCTGTTGAAAATATCCCTGATCCTATCACTCATTTTATACCTTGCCCGATCTCCTAACATCCCTATTGATATCTTTTCCCCAAGTGCCTTGTTGTGACTGACTCTTCTTGTGTGCTGACATTCCCATTTACACTTTAATAGAAATTCATTGGATTGCAAAAAGGGCCTTTTGTCCAAATCCTAAACTCACTCTTTTTCCTTACCCTAGTCTGGAATCCTGCCTACTCTCTCTATTTCACTGGAAGTTCTCTTTTACATTCAGTAGTGCCAGGTACAAGATCTCATGCCATTGTATATGGATTTAGAGGATTCATCTCTGCAGAACATAATTCAAAACTATGTATCTAAATCAAGGGAACAATACCCTTGTGTGCTTCAGATCTTGCCTAGTTTTCTATTTTCATACTTACATTTCACCTTACATTCTTATAAATATCCCAGTTGCCCAATACCCGTATTCATCCAGCAGAATGACTCCTAACCCAAATCGAACATGATATGACCCTTAACCATACTCTGTTCCCTCAATCAATTTTCACATAACAGCAGGTCCTGAGTTGATCTTGCCATTCAGGTCTGTAGGGAATCCTACAGCTGCTGAGAAGCTCAAAGGTAGATGCAGAAATGATCCCTGGAGCAAATGTAGGCAGCTAGGTAGGACCTGTGAGGTCTAAAGTCATCTTCCATGGCCAAAAACCCAGTCAGGATGAAGGGATGTTGCTGAATCAGCCTCTCTCTTCTCAATGCAGGGAAGATGAACACAATCAGGCCTGTGTGGATTGCTGATCCCAGGCTCCTAGGGTATATAGACCTTTATGTCTTGTGAAAATGTCACAGGAAGGTGGGGCAGCCTCCATCTCATGGGACCCTTGGAAAAAATTATTAGGACAAAGTAGTTGCCAAGGCAGTGACTTCATTCACTTCCCTGAAGGAAGTGACCTCACCTCACTTCCTTGGTGATGGAACTCTCTGAACTTGGGATCCAGGAAACAAGGCACCCAGAGGCAGTTCCAGTCTCAGTGGGCTCACTTGTTTGTCTGTACCAAGGCCAGAGTCATTGTTTCTTGGCACCTAGTGACGTGTGGAGAGCCAAATGCCTTAAATGGTCTGAACAGGGACCTTTCCTGAGAAAGAAGTGTTGGCTCATTGCAGGCTCCTGACAACTACACAGAGATGGCCAAGGAGACCAGAGCTAAGACAGGGCAGGCCACAGCTGGGGAACATATTTTTACCCACCACTCAGAGAACAGAGTGGATAGATGCAGACCAAATACAGGGGCAGTTTGTGTGTCTTAGTGGGTGTGTGTTTCAATTTGTCATTTTGTCTCATGTTCTGAGAACATGAAGGAAAAAAGTTTTTCTGTTGTTGTTGTGGTTGTTTTGAAATGGACTGTTGACTAGTGAGTCTTTCTAAGTCAGTGGATCCCACTGGGTTTGTGTTTACAGAGAGTAGAGAGAAGAATGCAGCCGTGAATGTGTCCTGTCTAGTGGGAATCTTTGCAGGACTTCTCATGGCCAATTTATGAATGGATTTCTGCTTGCCATGCAGATGGGCAACACCTACCAAGATCCTAAGTTCCTGTATTCTTCCTGAATTTTGGCCACTCTCTGAAGGGGTTCGTGGTTTTGTGTCCAAGATGTGTACCACCTTCAAGCTGTGTGACATGCCCATGGACTGGATTGCTGAAGGGAATGCCAAGCATCTCAGTAAACTCAAAAATTAGCATGACTGGAAAGGATCTCTCTGGAGAATCCCTGCTTGAATAGATGGCAACCCAAGTTGCATGATTAGGAGCTGTCAGTGCCACAGTGTTCAATTAAAGCCAAGTTTTTCTCCAGGCTTCTTTCTTCCCTATTGTTCTGTTCCCCTGAATGTCAGGGAGGTGTTTGCCTTGGGGCACTCCTTTGGGAATCCTCAAGAAAACACTTTCAAATGGAAATGAAGAGGCCTAATCTGTGTCTTTGAGGTAAAGTGCTTTGTAAAAGCTGTGTCTGAATCAGACTCTTGGCCCTGTGTGTGGCTGTGAATTACATTCTCAGCACCTCAGGAAACTCAAGAAAAATCCTATGTGTCCATCCTAATCTAAAAGGGTTAAAAAGAAGTGTAATATTGGATGAAGTGTCTTGCCTTCATCTGGTCAGGCTCCTGACCCATATGAAGTAAGAACAGGGATCCTCTGGGTCAAATGAATTGTTTCAAGCCATCCAGTAACTAGCACACAGGTGTTTGGGTTTGTTCATGAGTCCAGTACACATAAAGAATCTACCCCTGGCAGGCAGAAGGCCTCTAATTTGAGAAGCAGAGCAGTATTAACTACAAGCCCATTTTATCTCTCCTATTTCTCAGGAAGGGTGTCCAGGCCACCAAGACATTTGGCATATGATGGGCATGAGAGCTTACTTTGCACACCATCTTAGACTGCTCCCCCTATGCAAACCCCCAGCCAGAATGTTATGATGAGTGTCTGTATGGAAGAAGATGAGGGCCATGTGGGAGTGTTTTTGTTAGAATTGTGGTCTTTTGTGTTTTGGTTGGAAAAGATGACTGGGTCCACTTCAGCTTGAACTCTGGTGTGATGCCATTAGAGACTGAGTTCTGGAATAAATCTCAGAAAACTATTGCCATGAATTGAGTTGGGATTTTACAAGGCCAGGCATTAGAGGAGCCTTTGGAAACTGAGATCTAGGCTGTTAGACCAGGATGCAAGAAAAGACCACCGACTCCAATTAAAATCAAATTAAAGCAAGCTTATTATTTCGACCGGGTGGGCTGCTTCTCCCTCCCAAAATGGCAGGAACAAGACAGCAGCCCCACCTTTCCTACAGCCTAGCTTTATAGCCCAGAAAGTTACACAAAGGGGGGTTAGAGATAACAGAACTCTGACAAGCATCACACTAATGGTAGTTTACATTTTTTGCTGGACCCAACATCAGAATTTATGAGAACCATTAGAGCCTCAGAGAGGGTCGTTTTCTGGCCAGGGAAGGACAATATTTATGAGGTGTCACTAAGTTTCAGAAAGGGCTGCCATCTGGTCAGAGAGCCAAGCATGGGTGAGTTCAAGGCACGGGCAGGCATTCCAAGCGGTTCAGAATTTGCAGTAATTTATAGTAAAGCTGAAATTATCTTTTCATGGCTTTGTGGCAAGATGACTCCCAATTTTAATAAAAGATCAGGTTGGGTCTATCAAGGCCAAGGGTGGCTTTCTCTACAGCACTAAAAATCTCAGCCAGGATTTCACATGATTTTGCTGTTAAAGCCTTTTCAGCTATAGTTGACAGCCAAAACTCACATGAACCTCGTATTTTAGACCCCAATGGGCCTGGATTCCTGTGACCTTTTGCCACTCCTTGAAAAGTCTTGCCTGTGTGCAATCTCCAGAGCTTTTACTGAAAGCAGATTCCTCAACACTTAATGGCTCCTGAATGAATCAAAACCCACATAGCCAACTTCCTTATTCTTCAAATATGGCTAGGCCAATACCATGAAGTTTTTGAGAATCCCATGAGCAGAAATCCCTGGAGAACGTTTAGATGTCCTGCTGCTCATCATGACTGAACCAGCGAGTGCCATTTTTGACTGAGTGGAATTCATGATCAGGGTGAAGAACAGAGATGCCAGTGAGTAGGAGCCAGCAGGGAACTATGCGTGGAGCAATGGAGTGCAGGTGTGTGATCCAACATCTGTGGTGGGCCCCTGTGGTTTTGTCAATGGCTTCCAAATGACATGTGACTGACAAGGTTCAGCCAGCAGACCCTAAAATATAAAGGCATGTTGTTGTGGGGAGAGGATTTGGTGTGATGCTCAGAATCAAGTTGCTATACTCAAGTGGGAAAGATATATGGGATAGCAGCCCAGTTTGTGTGTTTTCCTTCAGACCCTGACTCACCCCACGTGACAGAGCTCCCTCCAGCACTGTGTCCTGGTTGACCTCTTTGTATTTCAAAAACAAACACCAAATTTCCAGGGAAGCTGCAAGAAATGCCATTAAAACTGGAGGGTGAGCCAAAGGCTTCACAATCCACCCAGGGAGACATTCATACCCCAACAACCACAGTTACCTACAAAGAGAGGATTCTGCTCTGCTTCCTCCTGTTCATATTGGAAAATATGAACCCATGTCCTCCTGTCACATAGACTCAGACCAAGCTTTGATGGTCTCACTACAAAGGAAGCTAAAGCACAAAGCTATATTTTTAGTGCACAAATGTCAGAGGCAGATAGTCAAGAAGTCATTAAGCCATCAAAGCTCCCATGTTTGGGGAATGTTTATCCTGTCCCCTACTTGTGGGATCTCTTCTGCCACACCCAAGTTTGTGAGCTCCTCAGAATTTCCAATTCCAGATATGTATTCACAGATTTTTTTTCCTCTTCTCCTCTCATTGTGTCTTATTTGGGGTGATAGTAATGTCAAGGCATTGTGGTGGATGACAGTGGAAGATTTTTATGTGCCACATGTTCGCATATATATTAGACTCATTTTCTGTTTTGCCATTTGAAATATTGAATCTCTGACACTAACCCATAACCTACTAGACTCTGACTCCTTATCCTAACATTGATAAAAATAATCCTAAAAAATAGAAGTAGAATCGTTTGATAGGAGGCATGGTGTGTACTTGGATTTGCCTTTTTCTTCATCAGAGATACATATTATAAAACCTGTCACATATTTTTCTCATTTTATTTCTCCATGAATTTTCAAAATTAACAAATATGTAACTTCCTGACTCCCTGTCTCTGTCGCCTGGGTCACAATGTATATTTCTATATACATATATATAATCTTACTGCTATCACAGGTATATTTTTGAGAGTACTCTCACTTTGAAAAATACGAATTTCATGAAGAGCTCACTGCCCCCCAATACACTGAGGTAACTGACAATTCAAGCTGTGGTGTGCTTTATACTTCATCAAGATTATACATGAAACAATGTAGAGGAAAATAAATATTTTGGGTACATATGTGAAGGATATATATCCCATTATGAATTTCAATTGGCATACATACTATTATATTTTAATGTATTAATATATATATAAATATATATATATATATATATATATATATATATATATATATATATATATATATATATGTAGTTTGGATTTGCAAACATGAAATATATGTGTCATATACTACCTTGATTCTTTCATGTCCATCTGTGTGGATTAATAATCAATTTTTCACAAGATATTTCTCAGAAATATTCATTTTCTTGACATAGATATTCATTTCTGAATACTCAAAATGAACTTCAGAGAATATTGAGTACTAACCCTAATATTTCTATAGTAAGTGACTCAGTTTAACATCTATGAAAGTATATTGATATGGAACATGATGTGTATTTTGAAGTAAATTTTCATTCAAAATTGTTATATTCCTCTTTCTTCAGAAATGGTACATCATAGGATGTATCTTTTTATCCACAATTCACAAATTGATATGCGTATGATTTACTTTCATTCACTCCCTGTATCAGGACCCATGTATATTTCCATGTTGCTTTACTTGCTTTTTCATGAGATTTCTTTTATAACACATTACTTTTGAATTCCATCATCATTTTTGAAGCAAAACACAGTTTGTTGTAATTAGTAACCCTAATATTACCACTAGATGTATGACTACTTGATTATTATAATAGCCATTCCAAAATCACTGTACAGGCTGCAGGAAATTTACTTGATTTATGCATTAAATCCCTGAGACAAGTTTATGCAAAGTAGCCAGTGTAAGAGTGTTGTGTAATGATATCTTGGGAATAAATAAGGATTTTATTTTCTGACTTCTATTGTGAATGACTGTTAGAAACTATAGTCCATAAAATCCTAGAAAAAGAATGCAAATTTATTTGTTTGCAATTTACAGATATTTGCACATGCTCAGTTACCTTTGCATCTAAAATTGGAAACTTCAGAACATAATAACTTGAAAAAAAATTGTTAAAGTTGAAAAACTCAATGCACAAACAAATTTATTTTAGAAGCATTCGGTAGTTGTGGAGTTATTACTGTGGTCAGCAGAGTTGGGACAGGGCTCTGGACGGTCTAAAATCTCAATCAGGGTATTGGTGATTCACTTTATTTTACACTACTACACCCACAATACAACACTGCCAGCAAGAACTGTTGAGAAAATATGCTGATAATGTCTTCAGATGAACTGGCACCTTTGAAATTTGGCTACTTCTTTTCATTTATCCCAGCTCATGAAACTGTTGGGAATATATTCATCATACCTAGAAAATCAGACATTTTCTGTGCCTTAGATACATGTGGAGCACTTCTCCCACATTTTTCTTTACTGAGGGTTATTCTGGCCTTTGGAAATTTGGTCCCAAATGTGGTACTTTGCTCAACATAGATCTAATGCCCAGTGTAATCTAGCATTTTGTACTGATTAAAGGTAGATATTTTCTAAATTGTGCAATGTTTCTTAGTCAGTCTACTCATTTTTTTACTTTAAAAGAAGACACTTATAACATTAGTTTTTTGTTAAGTGTATTTATAGGTGGAAGAATGATCCATAATTTTAAAATTCTTCTTTATTTTCAGCATAATTTTCTCCTTAACATCATCTTTTTTGGTGTTGCTAAGGTTGTAACCCAGTACCCAGCACATTATGCACACATGAATTGTGCCATCAGTCCCAATTTCTAAGTTTAAATTGGTGAGTCTCATCCATTCACGTCTAATGTTATTTTTCACATGATTGAATTTAGATAGTCCTTTCTGTTGCTCTTAGCAATACCAAAATGAACATAAATATGAATTCAGATTTTGTTCATGTTATGATTTTTTGGTCTATATTATTGCAATATAGTTTATAATATACATTAGTGTCACTCTTTTATAGAAAATTAATTTAAATTTTTAAGTCTTGGAAGATACTTCTCAAATTCTACATCATTTACAATGTTACTATGTAATCATGAAAATTTTATTCAGAATGCAACAAAAGAAACAAAAAATGCCTAGGAATAAGTGCACCTATAATCAGTCATATAAAATTGTACATATGGTATAAGAACCCTGATAAGACTCTAAAGATTAGAAGATGAGATTCTGGCTGCATGTAAGAGCTTCTTGCCAGAATTCATCTTTTTCTTTTCCACAGACAATGAAAGAATTGACTTCTGAAAAATGTTGGAAGTGTTGAATAGAATGTTATTCTGCTAAATTGTAAAAAAAATGTTTATGCAGTGAAAATTTAGCTAATTTTACTATAGGGTATAAATTTTTCTTTATCTTTTAGTTTTAATTTTTCTTTTGGCTCTCTGGAATTTCTCTACCATATCATTGATGCTTTTATTTTATTGAGAAATAAAGGACTTACCATATCAATGGTACAAATTTGATATTCATCATCTACAGAAACTTTGGAGAAATGAGTTTGAATTCAGGAAACACAAGAAAGAACAATATACAACTATATCATTAGGGATCAAATAAGAAGAGTGACAAAAACAAAGACCTTGGGAATCATAGTTTACCTTTGCAATAATTAAGAGGTATTGATAGAATGAGTATGATGAAATTTAACTATCACTTACATTAAATGAAAACTTCCAATCAAATGGAAATGACTTAGCAAGTTATTTATTGTATTTCTACTATGATTTCAGTGTTCTCATAGGTGATTTTCCTTGATGAGAGTCACCTGGGATCTTATAGCCCTCTGAAATGTGCAGCCAAATCCAAAGTCACAAAAACAATTATAATATAAATTTCTTATCATTAGGTCTTTTATTGTAAAGATTAATATTTATTAGGTAGATTTTTTAATATTTAATTGATTTGATCTTACTCTGAAGGTATACTTTAATAGTTTAAAGCAGGACACAAGCAGAAGATTATAGAGTAAGTAAGAATGCAAACCTCTCTCCCCTCATGTGCATATAATCATGCATCACTTAATGACAAGGATATGCTCTGAGAAATGTATATAGAGGTGACTTGTCATTATGTAAATGTCACAGAGTGTAGTTAAACAAATCTAGATGGCACAGGCTACAACCTTCCTAAGGTGTATGATATATTACTCCTAGGCCACAAACCCATACAACCTGTTACTTTGCTGAATATTATAAGTAATTGTAATACTATGGTATTTGTGTGTCTAAGAATGTCTAAACAGAGAAAAGGTATAGTAAAAAACATACAGCATAAATTTTAAAATGGCACTTCTTTATAGGCTCTTACTTTAAATGGAGCTAGCAGGATAGGAAGTTGTTTCTGAGGAGTGGTGAGTGAGCAATGAATGAATGTAAAGTACTAGGATGCTACCATTCATTACTGTAGACTTTAGAAACACCTGACAATAAATTTACTTTAAAAAATATTTTCTAAATGTTTAATATCTCTAGCAATTAGAGAAATGCAAATTACAACTACACTGAGATTACATCTCACTCCAGTCAGAATGGCAATTATCAAGAATACAAGTAAAAATAAATGTTAGCATGGGTATGGGGGAAAAGGTACACTCATACATTGCTGGTGGGACTGCAAATTGGTACAATCACTATGGAAAGCAGTGTGGAGATTCCTTAGTAAACTTGAAATGAAACCACCATTTGACCCAGTTATTCCACTCCTGGGTTTATGCCCAAAGGACTTAAAATCAGCATTCTACAGCTGACCCAGCCACCTCAATGTTTATAGGAACTCAATTAAGAATATCCAAGTTATGGAAACAAACTAGGTTCCCTTCAACAGATGAATGGATAAAAAAAATGTGGTATACACAATTGAATATTATTCAGGTATAAAGAATGAAATTATGGCATTTGCCACTAAATGGAAGGAACTGGAGAATATCATGTTAAGTAAAATAAGCCAATCCCCCCAAATAAACAAAAGCCAAGTTTTCTCTCTGATATGTGGATACTAACCCATAACAAGGGAGGGTGGGGAGGGGAATAGAAGTCCATTGGATTAGACAAATGGGAATGAAGGGAAGGGAGGTGGAATTTTAATAGGAAAGACCATTGAATTAATCAGGCTTACATTTCCTATGTTCACATACAAATATATGACAAGTATAATTCTACATCATGTACAGCCACAGGAATAGGATCCTAACTAGAATAAGTTATACTCCATATATATATATATATATAATATTACAAAATACTCTCTATTGTCATGTATATACAAACAGAACAAACAAAGAAGGAATAGAAAGAAAAGAAAGAATATATGTGCAAAGTTTCTGGCAGTAGTAAGTGTTCCACTTACTACTAAATTACATAAATTAATGGATCTGCTTTTGTTAAAAAATAAATAGTATACATTGCATGTGTATTCCAAAATCACAAGATTGTTTTAATATTTCAATATAATTCATGCAATGTAAAAAAAGTATTTTATTTCTTCAAAAAAATTAAGCTTGCTTATTGTGATCTTTTACTTTATTAATTTTTAATCTTTTCATTTCTTTTTTAACACATCTTAGCACATACATTATAGAGCTGTACAAAACATTTTTGTTTTTTGTATTTTTATATAAACTTTGTCCAAACCTTTTTTTCTTTACTTTAAAAAATTTTGTTAAAAATAAGATACAAACATGCACATTAAGCCAAGACTACACAGGATTCAGATCATCAATATTTCTATCAGATCATCAATATCTCTATCTTCCTCGTCCATATATTGTCCCATTAGAAGGTCTTTAGGGGGCAGTAACAGACATGAGACTGTTATATTGTAAAAAATGGGTTCTTCTGGAATCCTCCTGAAAGGACTGCCTGAGGCTTCTCTTGTGGAAGTGTCACTTTTCAGAAATAAGTTTACACTGGTTTGCTTAGTGTGTGTGTTTCTTTTAAAAAAAATGATGAATTTGCTTGTAAACAAGTAATACATCATCAACATTGCTCTTTACTGAAGAAAGCCTTTGGGTGAAGAAGTCCTTTGGTCTGTAAAAGCTACTACTAACCTCTCCACTGTGAATTTTCTGTACTCTTCGGTTTACTTTTCTATTTAATTTTCTTTAAGTATATCACTAGGTGATAGGAAATTTTCAGCTCTATTATAATCGCATAGGACTATCAATCTATTATTAACTGTAACATTACTTTGCAGCACAAAATTGTATATAAATTTAAACTCTTTTGAGAAGATTTTATTCTATATTCTACGTTGATTTTTTTGGGGGGTGGCATATAAAGCAGGGCTTATTTGAAAAGCGGTAACATAGACTTCTCCCAGCCATAGCTGGTATCCCGGTATCCCAAGAAGTGAGGGTGTTTTGCTTTTTTATATGTCCTAGGCTTCCTTTGTTCTCCTGCTCTCTTTCCCTTATCTCTTTCCTTCCAGCTCAGATGACTAGGCCCACGGAATGCTCAGTGGGTTGGCCAAAGGTGGGAAACAGGTGGGCTTATGGGGGAAAAGCAGGATGGAGCAGCCCAGGACACATTAATTAGCAACTTTATAACTCCTTGTAGGGAGGGGTAATTCCTGGGACAGGTTACCTTAGCAACAGTTTGGATCAGGGGCAGGTTGTCTTGATTGGGTGGAGAAAGGGCTCTGAAGACATTAACATTTCAATTCCTCCATTCTCTGAATCTGACCCTTGCCTATGTGGCTTCATTCCCACTTCTAATTTTAGGAACTCCTTACTGCTGTAAAGAGAAGGGGCAACAACTATTCTGGCTTCTTTGAGCTGTGAGGGGGCAAGGTGAGGTGGAGCAAGAAGTTTTGAAGTTCCTTTTTAGAAGTTGGATCAGATAGGTAAATGTCTGCCTGGGAAAGAACTGGTTGTAATGTCATCCGAGGATGGGCGTTTCTATGAGAGATAAACAAAAAGACATCAGTACAAAATAAATGTTGCAGCATCTGGAACATGTCAATGAATATCATGGTGACAGAAGCCAATAATCTCTCACCAGGAGGTGTGAGGGCTGAGAAGTTGTCCCCACAACAAGGCTGGAGAGGACAAGGCTTTTATTTGGGAATGTAAACCATTAACATTGTCAGAGTTATCAGGGATATGTAAATACAACATTTATTTTTTAATGTCACAGATGTCCATCCTCATAAGATGTAGTTAAGCTACTTAATGTCATCTGATTTTGTAAAATATCTTTTTTATTGGTATAACCTCCGTGTTTACTAGTGACCCCTTTATTCTGGTACTTAGAGCTAGATGATTATATTAGCAAACCTTAATCCTATCTATGTAGATGGTTAGGAAGATCTGTCGGCCTTTAACTAAAAATCTTCTGACTTAGCAGTTTGACTTGATATTTATTAGCCATTCCTTCCTAAGAATCTCTCTTTTGTAGCCTCTAGTCTTCCTTATTCTTCAGGACTAACACAATGTATTTCTTAAGTTACATTTAACTACTATTATTTTATATATTTTAATGCCCAGAAATGGCTGTGCTTGTTTTAATTGTTTTTGCTAGGTGTTTAAGATGAAGCAGGTCAAACTGACTTTTGTTTCTATCTATTGTTAAGAGTCAACTGAGTTCCCATGGACGTCACTCTTGGGGGAACTTGAAAGCAGCTTCTTAATTCTGCTAGTGCCATTTGCAGTAGGATGGGTCAAGGTCTTGCTCACCATGTGACTTCCCTTGGAAGCATCAGTGATGTTTCTCTTCTCCAATGACTCCTCTTCATAGCAAGTTCACCGATTGGTTTTCTGGTCCTCCAGTCGTCTCATTAATCTCCCTGAGCAGGAGGTTATGTGGCCCAGAGTTTCAAAGCTCTTTAGAGAAGTTCCCTGTTCCCTGGATTCAGACTGACTTGGAAGACAAGAGCCAAATATTGCTTTCCTTGGCCTTTTAAATTTAACTTTAATTTTTAAGTCTTGATTTTAAGCAGTCTCACTACTCTTAAATCAAGAGTACCAGGCTTTAATGTTAATGCCTATAACCTTACAGTCTTTTACCCCTTTTCTTAATTTGGGTCTGTACTATCCTGTACTGTAGGTAATGAGTCTTTATCTTAAAGTAACCCAGGTTGTGTCTACATAATTTTTTGCATTTGAATTAGACAGTTTTATGTAACCAATTTTATGACCAAAACTGTTTTTAATGTTAATAAACTGAAAATGTATCTATATAAAACTGAAAAGAAAAAAATGGAAGTCTTATTATTGATGCTAGATTAGTCGTCTATTTATGTTAAAGAACACCATGCTTAGCTACCTCATTTGGCATATCTACTTTAAGAACCAGACTATAATTATTGCTCACCTATGGCTACTTACAAAAATGAAAATTGGACAAGAGCATTTAAATGCCTAGTAGATAATTAATAATGTCACTGCATAGTAAATATTATAGTAAACATACATTGGTAATTTGATATATATATATATATATATATATATATATATATATATATATATATATATATACACAAATATGCATTGCATATTATAGGATATAAAAAATAATAATGATAATTTTGTTTTTACTTTGTATTACCAAGATTAATTCAAGTAAATATTATTTTATACAAATAGATGATACTATCTCTATTTTTATAGATAAAAAATCTAAAGGTCAGGTATATTAACATATTTAGTGTTATTTAGCTCATAAAGGTAAGTATGATATAAAAACTCAGGTCAACAGGCTGGGGTTGTGTCTCAATGGTAGGGCTCTTGCCTAGTATGTGCAGAGCCTTGGGTTCTATTATCAGGACCACATATAAATAAATAAAGGTATTGTGTCCAACTGCAACTAAAATAAATAAATAAATAAACAAACAAATAAATAAATAAATAAACCTCAGGTCAAATTGAATCCAAGGGCAATCTCCATTTTATTATACCATATGTTCCAACTATAAGTATATGCAATGTTACTTTATTGGAAAATAAGTATTGAAGAAAAGGTACTAAGTGAATTATTATAGCTAGAAAAAAAATTACTACATAAAAATATCTGGATTCAAAAATAAACATTTGACATTTGTTTTAAAACTTTAATCATATATCTCTGATATGGCAAAGGTGTCCCTAGAAGAATAGAACTTTGTTCATTAATATTCTAAACTAAAGTGCTATGAAAATTAGTTTTTAAAAAAAAAACAAAAGGATAACAAAATTTTATTTTCTCCACGCTCTTCAATTTTAAAGATAATTTTCTTAGTTAATTTTAATTGCAAAAAATAGTAGGATTTGTTGAGTTTTATTTATGTCTGCATGTAGTATAATGTATTCTATTTCATTCCCCCCATACATCCCCTTTCCTTCTGTTTCTCCTTTCCCAGAATCTCTATCCTCTGTTACATCTGTCTCCCTTCTATTTGCAGGAGATCCTTTAATCCCGCCTTTTTTTTCTCTAGCTTCCACATAGAAAACATATGACCTTTGACATTTTGAGTCGGGTTTATTTCACTTAGAACATGTTCTCCAGTTCTGTCTATTTTTCAGCAAATGACATAATTTAACTCTTTTTTAATGGGTGAGTAAAGCTCCATTGTGTATATGTAACACATATTTTTATCTTGTCATTGATTAAAAGACACCCTAGCCTGGTTTCATATCTTGTGTTATAGTTTGGATGTAAAGTGTCCCCCAAAATCTCACATGTGAGACAATGCAAGAAGTTTTGGAGGAGAAATAATTGGGCTGTAGCCTTAATCTAATGATTGAGTCAAACCTGATGGGATTAACTGAGTAATGATTGAAGGCAGGTGGGTGTGGTGGGAGGAACTCATTCACTGGGGGCGTGGCTATGGGGTATGTATTTTGTATCTCCAGATAGGAGACTCTCTCTGCTTCCTGGTCATCATGATGTGAGCTTCTTCCCTCCATGATGTTGAGCTTCACTTTGAGCCCAGATGAATGGAGCTGGCTTTCTATGTACTATGACCTCTGAAACCGTGCATGAGCCCTCAAATAAACTGTTCCTCCTCTATAAGTTGTTCTGGTTAGAACTTTCAGTCCCAGCAATAAAATAGCTGACAAAAAACTTGGTTATTGTGAATTTTACTACATTTTTTTATAGTGTGCTTACTTTAATTCTTTATGCCAAATACTGAGAATATGGTATATCTGCATCTTATGGTTGGCCCATTTCTATCTTTTGAGAAAACTTTACACTAATTTCTATATTAGTTTTACAAATTTGCAATCTCAGCCTCAGGGGATAAGTGTTTCTTTTACTCCTGCATCATTTCTAGTATATGTTATTACTTGTATTCTTGATGTTTGCATTTTAAATGGAGTAATATGAAATCTCAGTGTAGTTTTGGTTTCCATTTCCTTCCTTGATAAGGATGTTGATTTTTTTTTTTAATTTGTTGGCCATGTGTATCTTATTTTCAGAAATGTCTGTTTTGTTAATCTGCCTATTTACTGATTGGATTATTCCTTTTATGTGTTTGTGTGTTGCTTTTTGAGTTCTTTATATATTCTAGATACTAATCTTCTGTCAGAGTGTAACTGGCAAAGATTTTCTTCCATTTTATAGGCTCACTCTTCATACACTTGTTTCCTTTGCTATATAAATGCTTTTTTAATTCAATGCCTTATAATATATTAATTCTTAGTTTTATTTCCTAACCTTGGTGTTTTATTTTTATTAGTTGCTCAAGACAGCACAATGATCTTGACATATCATACATTTGATTCAAATGGGGTATGAATTCTTATTTTTCCATGTGTACAGATTGCAGGATCACATTGGTTATACAGCCACATTTATACATACAGCAATACTAGTGTCTGTTGCACCTATGTTTTCAATTGTTCATCATTTCATATTTTTTGACCATTTGCATTTCTTCTGTGAAGTACCAATTCAATTCCTTTGCCCATTTGTTGGGGGTTATTTGTATTTTTGATGTTCAGTTTTTGAGTTCTTTATATATCCTGGGAATTAATCTATATCTGAGGTACAGGTGGAAAAGATTGTCTCTAATTCTGTAGGCTCTCTCTTCATTTTCTTGAGTATTTCATTTGCTGTGAAGAAGCTTTTTAGTTTGATACCATTCCCATTCATTGATTCTTGATTTTACTTTTTGTGCTTTGGGAGTCTTGATGAAGTTGGTTCCTAGGCTGACATGATGGAGAGTTTGACCTATTTTTTTCTTCTAGAAGCTATAGGGTTTCAATGCCTAGGTTTTGGATGCATTTTTAGTTGATTTTTGTGCATGGTAAGAGATATAGGTTAAATTTTGGTCTGCTACATATGCATTTCCAGTTTTCCCAGTATCATTTTTTGAAGAGGATATCTTTTCTACAATGTATAGTTCATGACACCTTTGCCCAATATGAAATAATCATATTTATATGGTTTTTGTCTCTCTGAGTCTTCTGTTCCATTGGTCTTCGTGTCATTTTTGTTCTAATACCACTTTTTGTTGTTGTTGTTGTTGTTGTTACTTTAATTAAGTAGTATAATTTAAGGTCTAGTATTGTGATGCTTCCTGCTTCACTTTTCTCACTAAGGATTTCTTTGCCTATTTTGCACCACTTATTTTTCCAAATAGTTTTATGATCGATTTTTATGTTTCTATAAAGAATATCACTGTAATTTAATAGGAATTTAATTAAATCTGTATAGTGTTTTTGATATATTTGCCATTTTGATAACATTAATTCTGCCTATCCAAGAACATGGGAGATCTTTTCATCTTCTAAGATCTTCTTCAATTTCTTTCTTTAGTTTTCTGTAACTTTCATTGTAGAGGGCTTTCACCTCTTTTGTTATACTGATTCCCGGATTTGAGCTCCAGTTTTTTTATGGTTATTGTGAATGGGATAGTTTTCTTAAGTTCTCTTTCAGTTGATTCATTATTGGTATACTGAAACACAATTAATTTATGGTGTTAATTTTATATCCTGATACATGGTTGAATTCGTTTATAGGTTCTAAGTTTCCTGGTGGAATTTTTTGGGTCTTCTAAATATAGGAACAAGTCATGGGTCAAAAGCAGTAGTTTGAGCTCTTCTTCTCCTATTTGCATCTCTTTATTTATTTTTTCTTTTTCCTAATTGCTTTGGCTAGTGTTTCCAGGACTATATTGTATAAAATTGGTGAAAGAGGGCACCCCTGGCTTGTTTTAGTTTTTTAAAGGATGCTTTTGGTTTTTCTTCATTTCTCTGCTGATATAATCATGTGATTTTCATCTTTGAAGTCTTATCAATGCTGATGAATTACATTTATTGATTTCATGTGTTGAACCAAACTTGAATCCCTGCAATGAAACAAACTTGATCATAGTGCACTGTCCTTTTAATGTATTTTTTTATGTGTTGTGTCAGTGTTTTATTAGAAATTTGGTTATTTGTATTTGGTTATTTGTATTCAATGTTAATTTGCACTATAAATAGAAATGGTATGGTAGGCAATTGCCAACAGTAGAAATTTTATTTACAAAATGGTTTGCTATGTCAATATCAAAAACGTGTACAGGGAGAATGCAGAAGAGATGTAGAATGTAATAATTGATAGGGAGGTGAGAGACAGTAGGAGTAAAAAGTTAAAGGGATAATGAAAGAAAACATTAGAATTTGGCTGTAAGCAAAAGAGAAGAAGAGAATCAAGATAAATTGGAGAAAAACAATATAAAGGAAACAAAGGAACAATATAAAACAAAACCAACACATACTTCTAAAAGACCCTAGGTCTCAAAAGACAGTCAAGACAATAACTACATTTTAAAAAAGTGTTTGGAATAAAAAGAGTGAGACAAATATGTATCTGTTTAAGTGTCCACGGACCATTCAGCACACAAAAGTTTAGCAGAAAAAAGCCTTTTTTTTAGTTTAATAATTTATTTTCCTAGAACTCTATGTCTTGTTTGTTCTCAATTTGAAAAACATAAGAGAATTATACTTTGCATATGTATGTCAATAATATATACTCTACTGTCATGGATATTTAAAAAGAACTCTCCCCCCCCAAAAAAAAAGAAAAGGTTCTTGGGGAAGATTAGGGATTATTTCCATAGTGATGGTCAAAAATTGTGTATACTATATATCAGTTGTCAGTTCCCAATTTTCTTTCTTTCTGTTTGTTCTTATTGTATGTATTATGTGTAAGAGTAGGAGTCAGCGGCTCTCAATTTCTTCTTTTTGTTGTCTATTCTCAGCTGATGTTCTCAGTAGTAGGAAATGTGGTGGGTTGGAGGGTTTTGTGAACTTCATTCACAGCAAACGGTCTCTGTATAGAAAGGGGTTCCCAGAGGTGGAGGTCCTAGAGGTTGGGTTTGGGTCTAGTTCAACCCCTGGTGCTTTCTGTAATGATGTTTGGTGAAACTTTTAAACCAGCACTCCTCCATTCCCCAGGTGCTTCTGGTCTGCACTGGACATTTGCATCACTTGAATGTCTCCTGCATTCAACTCAAGTGGTGGACAAGCAAGTTCTTCATGTCTTTCAACCTCCCATGGCTCCCATATCTTGGCCATCTGGATTCAGTCCCAGAGCCACTTTTTCTCGCCTAATCAAGTCCCTTGTCATCCCCACTGGTCCTGCCAACCACAAGATGCAAAAAAAGAAATATACCTAGGATCTCTAGGGTCTGAGTGTCTTAAATTCCCCTGAATACAACACTTTCCACACCTGAATTTCACTTTTTTTTTTTTTAAATCACACTCTAGGTCACCTCACAGATCTTTGCCAGTTCAGATTTTTGGGCCCAGCTGGAATTAAACAGGTATGGGCAACTGGGTTTGGATCCACATGCACTGACCCCAGTAGCACAACAGAAAAAGATGGTGGCTGACCCTGCAGGTCACTGGGAGAGGCTCAGCATTTCTCTCACATGAAAGCAAAGTGCAGCCACCCAAAGGATTGGCTTGACAATGTTTCAGATCACTGTCATCTCCATTTCAAGATACACCTCAGTGCCAGCCAAAATGCAGGTTCTCTTAGTCTCTGTCCCTCAGACCAGCTCACAGTGGATCCACATTGGCAGCAGCCAGAGCTGGCAGTGTTTTTTGTTTGTTGTTATTGTTGTTGTTGTTTATTTTTTGTTTATTTTATTCTATTGAACCCTCTGTGTCCCTTGGTTGTTCTGAGAGTTAAATGCTAATAGGACTTTTTGTTTGGTCTTGTTTGTTTTTACTGATTACAAAGAGAAGCTCCTTGTCCTCTTTCTCAGTCCCTTGCCACAGAGCAGTTTGGAAAGTTACCTTCTGTACTCTGCCAACTTGGCACCCCTCTTCTTTCTTCAGTAATCTTTTTTTTAAATTTGTTCTAATTAGTTACACATGACTGTAGAATACATTTTGATACATTGCACACAAATGGTACACAACTTCTCATTCCTATGGCTGAACATGCTGCAGAGTGATAGTCAAACATGTAAGTAGGGTAATAAAGTCTGTCACCGTCCATAGTCTTTTCACCCTCCACCCGCTCCATTCCCCTCACTCCCCCTTGCCCAATCCAAAGTTCCTTCATTCTTCCCTACACACTCCCCATTATGGACCAGAATCCACTTATCAGAGAAAACATTCAGCCTCTGGCTTATGGGGGTGGTTGTTTATTTTGCTTAGCATGATATTTTCAAGCTCCATCCATTTCCCTGCAAATGTCATAATTTTATTCTTTTTCATGGCTGAGTAACATTTCATTGTGTGAGTATATATATATATATATATATATATATATATATATATATATATATGTGTGTGTGTGTGTGTATACATATATATGTATATGTGTGTGTATATATGTATTTGTATGTATATATATATACATACTATATATATATTATTGCCGCAGTCTCTGGCTGGGCACAAATCACGAGTCTCCACACAGCTTGTAGATTCAAACAGCAATTCTTTATTCCCGAAACTCACACCGGCCGTCTACAAACACGTTCTGGGGGAATCCACGTTCTCTGCCCAAATCCACTCCGTTCTCTGCCCAAATCCTCTCCTGCCTAAATCCACACCGCATGGGCTTCTGTCTCTCAAAATATACTGTCTGACCCTAAGCACTCAAGAGGAACTCAGCAGCAGGATACGCCCTATTCCAAAAGAGGAACACCCTAATCTCCTATTACTAAACCGCCCTATTCTAAAGGGGAAACACCCTACTCTCCTATTATGCTAAACTGCCCTATTCTAAAGGGGGAACACCCTAAACACGGATCCTGCCCTGGTCCTTGAGCAAGGTCACCTTTCAGAAGTCCTTCCACTAGACAGCATGGGAGTAAGCTGGCAAGGAATTTGTCATACCTACTTGGCTGATGGCTCCCAGCATCTCCCCCCTTCTGATTAATTAAACAACAAGTAATGTGGCTTAAGGACCGTGCCTGGTAGGTTGTCCAGTTCAACATATGGCTCTTACCCGTCATTGGAAAACTGACCTTTAGGCGTCAGCCTCCTGTCTTAGGTTGATACCAATGCAACTGGATCATACCCGTCACTGACTACCGGTCCAGCATACAGCCATACTTGTGGATAGGTCTATGCACCAGTGGGGGGGTGAGGTTCTTTGCCTCACCTCTGTTGGCCCCCAAATTTGGCCTTGGTGCCAGTGGGGGAGTGAGGTTAATGTGGCTTAAGGACCGCGCCTGGTAGGTTGTCCAATTCAACATATGGTTCTTACCCGTCATGGGAAAACTGACCTTTAGGCAACTGACCTTTAGGCGTCAGCCTCCTGTCTTAGGTTGATACCATTGCAATTGGATCATACCCGTCACTGACTGCCGGTCCAGCATATAGCCATTGGCCCCCAAATTTAGACCATCACTAGCAGAAGGGAGGAGAATACAGAAATGCCACGACACCAAGCCAATTGACAGTTCCTTTGGAAAAATTGCATCATTGGTGACACCATCAGCAAAGATCACTGGTGACACCATCAGCAAAGATATGCCAGCATTACCACAATTTGCTGCACTAAACGTAGTTACATAGTCCAGGCAAGTTCTATAAGCAGTTCAAAGGGGAGGAATCTTTCAATCTGTCCGTCTCCTCCCAAAGTCCGTTGCCTCCCAAAGTAAATTGGCTCCTTGATTGAGCATACTTGTTGAGTTATATTCATTGGGATGAAGATAGGAATTCTGGCAATGATGCTAAAAAGACATTAACCTGAAAAGAATTATTAAATATAATGAAAAGGAAAGGTGAAAGTAAACAAACAGATCTGTTAACCTCCTTAAAAAAAATTCTTAACAGCTGTTTACCTGATTTAAATTAGTAAACAAGCAGATATGTTAAGCACCTTTAAAAACAATCTTTAACAGCTGTTTACCTAATTTAAATTAAGCCATTTAAATCACGAGAATAAAAAAAAATTCGGATCCATTTTCTCATGAGCGCTCCTCATATATAAAATACGCACACACAGACATACAACACAAAACACAAATGTGCAAACAAACGTACAACATATAAGATAATAATAAAGGCCTTGTAGCTTTACCTAGGTGAAATCTCCATTGCAATGTTTAAAAACTCTATAGTCAAAAAAAAATAAAACTGATCAGAAAAACATTAACCTAGGTTTGTGTGAGCTCAAAAAATAAAAATAGAACCTTATGATGTTGGAAAAATGCAATAATAAAATAGATATTGAAAAAAGCATCCTTGTTAATCACTGTTGCAGATGTAAGAATGGCCAAGCTGGAGTTCTGGATATCAGCTGTTATGGATTTGAGTCAAATCATCTTCTTTTCGATCTGTAGAAATTGCTTTAGTTAGTCTTTCTGGAATCCAAATCGGCTGCTGTTCTCCCTGTGGAAACACACAAACAGAGCCCTGACTCCAGACAATCACTGGGTCTGGACCTTTCCATTGTCCTGTTAGAATATCTTTCCAAAGAACTTTAGGCTTATGCACATTTTTTGGATACATATGCCTTTCTGCAGCACTAAGTCCTGATGAATCCAAATTTAAAAAGTTTAGAGTAAAAAGTGTTATTTTAAGTTTATCTTTGGGGGATATATACCCCTTTCCAATTCCCTCTTTTTGCTTTAATAAGTACGTTTTAATAGTTTGATGAGCTCTTTCAACTATGCCTTGTCCCTGTGGATTGTATGGAATTCCTGTTATATGAGTAATACCAAATGATGAGCAAAATTGTTTAAAAGAGGTAGAGGTATAGCCAGGACCGTTATCGGTTTTTAACTGTTTAGGAACACCCACAGTGGCAAAATTTTGTAAGCAATGAGCTATAACATCTTTAGTTTTTTCTCCGGCATGAAGGGAGCCCATCAAAAATCCGGAAGAAGTATCAATTGTAACATGTAAATATTTTAATTTTCCAAATTCTGGCAAGTGTGTGACGTCCATCTGCCAAATATGGTTAGGTATCAGTCCTCTAGGATTGACTCCAAGATTAACTTGTGGTAAAAAGGTCACACAATTTTGACATTGTTTTATTATATGTCTGGCTTGTTCTTTAGTTATTTTAAAACGCTTTTGTAAAGTATTAGCATTAACATGGAATTTTTTATGAAAATTCATAGCTTCTTCTAGTGTAGAGAAAATATGTATGTCATGTGTAGTTTTATCTGCTAAATCGTTGCCCAAACTAAGGGCTCCAGGCAATCCTGTATGTGCTCTAATATGTCCTATAAAGAATGGATCTTTTCTGTCCCAGATTAGACTTTGTATAGTGGAAAACAAAGAGAAAACAGTAGAAGAAGGGGAAATCCTACCAGCATCTTCAAGAGATACTATAGCATTAACTACATACTGACTATCAGAAAATAAATTAAATACAGAATCTTTAAACATTAAAAAAGCTTGTAATACTGCATTAAGCTCTACCTTTTGAGCTGATTGTTTGGGTACTAAAAATGTAAAAGTTTGATCAGGGGTAACTACTGCTGCTGTACCATTATTTGATCCATCAGTGAATATATTTGGAGCATTCATGATAGGGGTTTTTCTTGTCATTTTTGGAAAAACTACAGGATGCTTAGACCAAAAAGACAACAAAGGATTAGATGGTAAGTGATTATCAAATGAAACATTAGATTTACACATGATTATTGCCCAAGTATTTAACTCATTAGCTAACTCATCAATTTGATCCATAGTATATGGAGTAATAATTTTATTGGGAGAAATTCCAAACACTCCCTTCGCTGCTTTTATTCCTTTGAGTATTAATTGTCCTACAGCCTCAGGATACCTAGTAAGAATAGTGTTAGGAGAATAAGATAAATGTATCCACAATAATGGACCTTCTTGCCAAAATACTCCTGTAGGAATATTTTTTGTTGGTAGTACAATAAATAATAAAGGCAAACTTATATCAATTCTATCCAAATGTATATTTTCCATATATGTTTCAATAATTTTCAATGCCTTTCTTGCTTCAGGAGTTAACATGCGAGGTGAGTTTGGATCTGATGGACCTTTTAGAATATCAAATAAAGGTCCCAACTCTCCTGTTGGTATGCCTAGATAAGGCCTTATCCAATTTATGTCTCCCAATAACTTTTGAAAGTCGTTAAGTGACTTGAGTTGATCTACTCGTATTTGAATTTTTGGTGGACGGACCATGGTTGAGGATAATAGAACTCCTAAATAATTAATTGGAAAATTTAATTGTACTTTATCTATTGCTATCTCTAGATTATAATTTTTTAATAAGTTTGTAAGTATGGCATAACATTCCAGCAATATGTTTTTATCTTTATGTGCCAATAATACATCATCCATATAGTGAAATATTTGTAGTTCAGGATTTTGATTTCTAAGTGGCTGGATTGCTTTATTAACATATATTTGACACATAGTTGGACTGTTAGCCATCCCTTGAGGGAGTACTTTCCATTCATATCTCTGATCAGGACCTTCATGATTTAATGCAGGGATAGTAAATGCAAAACGTGGACTATCCTCGGGATGAATTGGAATTGAAAAAAAACAATCTTTAATATCTATGGCTAAAACATGCCAGGTTTTTGGCAAAGCAGACAATTGAGGAATCCCTGATTGAGCAGGTCCCATAATAACCATCTCATTATTAATGGCTCTTAAATCTTGCAATAATCTTCATTTACCAGATTTCTTTTTAATGACAAAAATGGGAGTATTATGGGGAGATATGGAAGGTTGTATATGTCCTTCCGCTAATTGTTGTTTGACCAGATCATGGGCTACTTGTATCTTTTCTTTAGTCAGGGGCCACTGAGGAACCCACACTGGTCTTTCTGATTTCCAAGTAATTTTGATTGTCTCAGTGGCCCTTTCTGAAAATCCAACCCATGTCTGTCTGTTCCTTGATCTATTTGAATTGGTGCTGCTATACCTTGTCCTTGTTTTCCTAATCTTTTTTCTTTCCTAAAACCTTGTCTAGCCCTAGTAGTGGGCGCATTAGGATTGATGTTATTTGTTAATGTCAAACCTAATTGATCTAGGACATCTCGTCCCCATAAATTTATAGGAAGATGATCCAATACATAGGGCTGTATAGTTCCCTCACAACCTTCAGGATCCTTCCAATCTAATATCATTGCACTTCTATGGGGATTAGTAGCCACTCCTAGGCCTCGAAGCGTTTGAGTGGCTTGTTGTAATGGCCAATGTTTTGGCCATTCCTTACTAGATATGATGCTAAGGTCTGCACCTGTGTCCAGTAGCCCATTAAAGTCGTGTCCTTGAATATTTAGTTTTAACATTGGGCGAGAATCTAAATTTAAAGACAACATAGCCCAATCTACACCTGTGGAGCCTAATCCCCTGGAACCTCTTTTTACACTATGACTAGGAAATTTATTATGTAGGCTGGGTATTATTAACAACTGTGCTATTCTGTCTCCAGGTGAAATTACTGATATACCTCTTGGAGAACTAGCTATAATTTTTATTTCACCTACATAATCGGGATCAATTACCCCGGGACTTATCATAAGTCCTTTTAATGTAGATGAACTACGTCCCAATAATAAGCCTACTGTCCCTTGGGGAAGAGGTCCTTTTATTCCTGTGGGAATGATTTGAATTCCCATCTCTGGAGTTAGTACTGCTCTGGCAGAGGCGCAGATGTCCAACCCTGCGCTCCCTCGGGTTTGTCTGATGAGGGATTTAATGGACAATGTGTCCTGGGCACTACTCTGATGGTGTTGCTGGGTTCCTCCACTGCCCCGTATATTTGTGGTTGTGGGCCCCGGAGCATTGGGCCCGGCTGTCCGTTTTTTGGCAACGGAGCCTGATGCCTTTCTCCACGGTATCGTGGGTAAATACCTGGTCCTTTTCCGGTTTTTGGTAAGGGAGTACCCTCTATGGTAGTTTGAGAACGGCATTCATTAGCCCAATGTCTCCCTCTACGGCATCGTGGGCAAATACCCGGTATTCTATTTCTTTGATACCTAGTTTTGTTAAATCCTCCTCCTATGGGGCAACTCCTTTTAAAATGTCCTGTTTGTTCACAATCATAGCATGTTTTTGGCCTGGTATCTAAAGCCTGTTGTACTGCAGCTGCCAAGACTTGCCCTTGTTCATTAATATCTCTACATAATTTAATATATGTGTTTAAATCTTCATGTCTCCATGGTCTAATAACCTCTCTGCAGCAACGATTTGCTTGGTCATAAGCCAGTTGTTTTATTAATGGCATTGCTTGTTCCGTATCCCCAAAAATTTTGGCAGCCGTTTGAATTAGCCTATCTACAAAGTCAGCGTAAGGTTCATTAGCTCTCTGTATTACCTTAGATAGCTGACCTTGTAAATCTCCATGTCCTTGTAAAGTCTTCCATGCCCTAACTGCGTCTGCAGCAATTTGTGCATATATAGCAGGATCATATTCAATTTGTTGCCGCTGACCCTCATAAGGTCCTTTTCCTAGCAACATTTCTAAATTTCTTTGAGGGTAACCGGCTGCTGCATTTCTCCTAGCTGTCTCTGCACAAAATTCCTCATTGGCAACCTTCCATAACAAATATTGTCCTCCATTTAGCACAGATTTACACATGCTAGCCCAATCTGCTGGCGTCATGTCCAAGTTAGTAATGGACTCGACCATGCTCACCGTGAAGGGAGCTTGGGGACCATAGGTTGTTACAGCCTCTTTTAACTGCTTCACTGTTTTAAAATCTAAAGCACGGTGAATTCGCTGCCCTCCTACCTGTTCAAGTACAGGGCATGCTAATCTTCGAGGTCCTGTCTCAGGATCCCAATTATCAACTACGGGGTTTGAGGGCCACTCAGCTGTCTCTATCGGTGGGGCTGTTGGTTGAATTAAAGCCTCTTGTGATAAAACGGAGTTAGTAACAGCCTCCTGTTGTGGCCTTTTTTCTAACAACCCCTTTTCCTTTAAATTTTCTTCCTCTGTCTGACTAGCTGGAGAGACCTTCTCTTTTGCTTGATCTAAAATGTCTTTCACCATATTCTGAACCTCTAACAATTTACTTAACATCTTTTCAGTTTGTTTTAATCTACTATAAAGATAACGCAACCCAATAAGATAACACAAAACAAAACCAAAACTGAATGAAGCAAAAACAGAATAAAAAATCGTTGTATCAATTTTCTCTTCCTCAGGGCCGACAAACTTCAAACCTTTAGTCAACCATTTTTTCCAGTTTGCCTGAGAAATTTCTAGGGATAGGCAGCTTGAAAGAAAAACAAAATAAATCAAAAGAAGAACACATTGTTTTCTGAAATGGTCACCCATTCTCTCGCCTTCCCTCAGGGGCGAGCAATTTCACTTACCTTCAAGTTTCAGACGTTCCGCGTACGAGCCACCAAATGCCGCAGTCTCTCGGCTGGGCACAAATCACGAGTCTCCACACAGCTTGTAGATTCAAACAGCAATTCTTTATTCCCGAAACTCACACCGGCCGTCTACAAACACGTTCTGGGGGAATCCACGTTCTCTGCCCAAATCCACTCCGTTCTCTGCCCAAATCCTCTCCTGCCTAAATCCACACCGCATGGGCTTCTGTCTCTCAAAATATACTGTCTGACCCTAAGCACTCAAGAGGAACTCAGCAGCAGGATACGCCCTATTCCAAAAGAGGAACACCCTAATCTCCTATTACTAAACCGCCCTATTCTAAAGGGGAAACACCCTACTCTCCTATTATGCTAAACTGCCCTATTCTAAAGGGGGAACACCCTAAACACGGATCCTGCCCTGGTCCTTGAGCAAGGTCACCTTTCAGAAGTCCTTCCACTAGACAGCATGGGAGTAAGCTGGCAAGGAATTTGTCATACCTACTTGGCTGATGGCTCCCAGCATATTATATTTATAAAATATATAAATATATAATATATATATATATATATATATATATATATATATATATATATATATATATATATTACATTTTCTTTATACATTCTTCTCTTGAAGAGCATCCAGTTTTGTTCCATAGTTTAGCTTTTGTAAATTGAGCTGTTATAAACATTGATATTGACATTGCTGTGTCCCTGTAATATGCTGATTTTAAGGTCTTTGAGTATAAACTGAGGAGTGAGGTAACTAGGTCAAATGGTGGTTATATTCCAAATTTTCTAAGGAATCTCCATGCTGATTTCCATAGTGATTGCACCAATTTGCCATCCCACCAGCAACTATGAGTGAGCTTTTCACCCTACATCCTCGCCAGCAATTATTGCTGCTTGTATTCTTGATAATTGCCTTTCTGATGGGCATAAGATAAAATTTTAGAGTAGTTTTGATTTGCAGTTCTCTAATTGCTAGAGATGATGAACATTTTTTCATATGTATTTTGGTTAGCTGTATTGTTTCTTTGGGGAAGTTAAGTTGTTAATTTCTGTGGTCCATTTATTAATTTGATTATTTTTGGTTTTGGTGTTAAGTTTTTTTAAATTATTTATTCTAATTTGTTATACATGATGGCAGAATGTAATTCATTTTATATTACACATATAGAACACAATTTTTCAAGTCACATGTACACAAGGTATTTTTATACCATTCGTGTCTTCATACATGTACTAAGGTAATGATGTCTAACTCATTCCAACATAATTTCTACTTTCCCCCTCCCTCTCACTCCTCCTCTTTTTTCTATCTAAAAGTTCTTTCATTCCTCCCATGCTTCCTCCCCGCCCGCATCAGCATTATGAGTCAATATTCTCATATCAAAGAAAACATTCAGGGATTGGCTTGCTTCACTTAGCATTATATTCTCCAATTCTATTCATTTACCTGCAAAGGCCATGTAGCTATCCCACTCCTTGGTTTATACCCAAAGGTCTTAAAAACAGCATACTACAGGGACACAGCCATATCGATGTTTATAGCAGCACAACTCACAATAGCTAAACTGTGGAACCAACCTAGATGCCCTTCAGTAGATTAGTAGATAGGGAAACTTTGGTATATATACACAATGGAACATTACTCAGCATTAAAAGAGAATAAAATCATGGTGTTAAGTTTTTTGAGATTTTTATGTATCCTGAAGATCAATTATCTATCTGAGGTGCCTGTGGTAAAGATTTTCTTCCATTCTGTAGGTTCTCTCTTCATGTTATTGATTGTTTCCTTTGTTGAGATTTTTAGTTTGATTCCGTCCCATTATCAATTCTTGATTATACTTCTTGTGCTTAAGGGCCTTGTTAAAGAAGTCAGGTCCTAGGCCCACTTAATGAAGATTTGGGGCTACTTTTTCTTCTATTAGGTGCAGTTATCTCTGGTTTAATTCCTAGGTCCTTGATCCACTTTGAGTTTAGCTTTATGCATTGTGAGAAATAGTGATTTAATTTCATTTTACTACATATGGATTTCCAGTTTTCCCACCGCCATTTGTTGAAGAGGCTATCTTTTCTCCAGTGTATGTTTTTTCCATGTTTTTCCAGCATGAGATAATCGTATTTATGTGGGTTTGTCTCTGTATCTTCTTTTCTGTACCATTGGTCTACATGTCTATTTTGGTGTCGATAACATGCTATTTTTGTTACTATTGTTACTATAGCTCTGTGTTATAGTTTAAGATCTGATATTATGATGCATTTTGCCTTACTCTTTCTTCATGGTAAGAATTAAGTTGAGTATTCTTATTTCTGAGTCTCTTATTTTTTTCCAAATGTATTTCATTATTGTTTTTTTTTTTTGGTCTATGAAGAATGTCATTGAGATTTTAACAGGAATTGTATTAAATCTGTATAATGCTTTTGGTACTATGGCCATTTGACAATATTAATTCAGCCTATCCAAGAACATGGGAGATCTTTTCATTTTCTAAAGTCTTATTCAATTTCTTTCTTTAGTGTTCTGTAGTTTTTATTGTATAGGTCTTTCACCTCTTTTGTTAGGTATTGTATTTATTTATTTATTTATTTATTTATTTATTTATTTATTTATTTTGAGACTATTGTGAATGGGGTGGTTTTCCTAATTTTTCTTGAAGCGGATTCATCACTGATGTATAGAAATGCATTTGATTTATGGGTGTTGATTTGATACCCTGCTACTTTGCTGAATTCATTTATTAGTTCTAGAAGTTTATTGGTGGAATTTTTTTGATCTTCTAAATAGATTCATGTCATTGGAAAGTGCTGATAGTTTGTGTTATTCTTTTCCCATTTGTATCTCTTTAATTTTTTTTCCTATCTGACTGCTGTGGCTAGAATCTTCAGAACTTTGTTGAATAGAAGTGGTGAAAGAGGACATCTATGTCTTCTTGCAGTTTTTAGAGATAATGTTTTTATTTATTTATTTAAAGAATAATTTTGGCCTTGGGCTCAGCATAGAGAGCTTTTACAATGTTGTGGTATGTTCCTAATATCTTAAGTAGTCTTTAATTTTATTTTAGAGGTAATTTGCCACCTTAGTTAGACTTATTTTTATTTATTTATTTATGGCTACTATGTTTTCCTCATTTCTTTCTCAGAAGATTCATTATTGGTATATATAAAAGCAATTTAATTTTGTGTGTTGTTTTAATATCCTGCTACTTTACTAAATTTATTAGTTCTAGAAATATTATTAGAGGTTTTTGTGTTATAAGTATAGAATCACAACATCTGCAAAGATTGATAATTTAACTTTCTTCTTTCTTATTTATATCCTTATTTTCTTCTCTTAAATAATTGTTGTTTGGGGCTAGGGATGTGGCTCAAGCCATAGCATGCTCACCTGACATGCGTGTGGCCCGGGTTTGATCCTCAGCAACACATACAAACAAAGATGTTGTGTCCGCCAAAAACTGAAAAATAAATATTGAAATTCTCTCTCTCTCTCTCTCTCTCTCTCTCTCTCTCTCTCTCTCTCTCTCCCTCTCTTTAAAAAAATAATAATTGTTGTGACTAATTTTTCATTTAGTATATTTATTAAGAGTGGTGAGAATAGACATCACTGTTTTGTTGCTGATTTCAGTGTGTGCTTTAAGTTTTTTGCCATCCAGTGTGGTGTTGAATTTGGGGTTAGCTTATGTAGCTATTATGATGTTGAGATTAGTTTTATGTGTCTAATTTCTTCAGTTTTTTAAACTTGAATTCATGCTATATTTTATGATAAGATTTTTCCTGCCTCTATTGAGATGCTGATGTGATTTTTGTCCTTATTTTTATTGATTACACTCATACTTTTTGATATATATATTGAATCATTCTTGCATTATTATAATAAAACTAACTTTTTCCTGATGTATAATCTTCTTAATATGCTTTTGACTGTTGATTACCTTGATTTCTATTAAGAACTTTTAATTTATGTTCATCAGGTATAATCTTATATAATTTCCTTTTCTTGATTTAAATATGATTTTGGTATCAGTATTACACTTGTCTTACAGAATGAATTTGGGAGTATTTTCCTCCATTTACTTTTTATGGAATAATTTGAGGAGCATTAACATTAGTTTTCTTTAAAGGTATCATTTAATTAAGCTAAGAATCTATCTAGTCTTGGGCTTTATTTGTTGGAAGCACTTTTATCAATAACTGCTTCAATCTTACTTCTTATTATTGCTCTCTTTAGGTTTTCTATATCTTCTTGGTTAAATTTTGGTAAGATTTGTGTGTCCATTTCTTGTAAATATTCCAATATATTGGATTAAAACTTGTCAAAGTAATCCCTAATCTTACTCTGAATTCCAGAGTTAACGGTGGTGATATCTTCTTTTTCATCTCTAATGTCAATTTGGGTCTTTTTTCTTTAGTTTGACTAAGAATTTCTAAATCTTATTTTTTGTTTCAATAAACAACTCTGTTTCATTGATTCTTGGAATTTTTAAATTCTCAATATTTTTTCCTCTAATCTTAATAATTTTCTTCCTTTTTATGGCTTTGGAATTTATTTTTCTAGGACCTTGAGATATACTATTAAGTTGTTTATTTGGAATCTTTCTGAAGTTTTTAGGCAGACATCCATAACTATAAAGTTTCCTATTAGAACCACTTTCAGAGTGTCCCAGAGATCCTGGTATGTTGTATATCTATGCTGGTCTGATTCTAGAAATTTTTAAATTTCTTTCCTCATTCCATTGATAATATATTTATCATTAAAGGTGTATAGCTCACTCACCTTGTGTTTATATAGTTTTTCTTGTTATGATTTTTAATTTAATTAAATTATGATTTGATAAGCTGGCAGAAACGGTATCAGTTATATTGTATTTGCTATGACTTACTTTGGGACCTAAAATATCATCTGTTTTGGAAAAGGTTCCATAAGAAGCAAATAAAAAAAGATAATTTAGATGTTGTTAGGTGAAATATTGTACAACACCTGTTTGGTCCTTTTGACTCATCTATATATGTATTTTAGATCTTAAGAATCTTTACTATTTTACAGCTAGATGACCTATGCATTGGTATTAGAGGTATGGTATAATCACCCATTATTGTTGTATTTAGGTGTTACTGAGTCTTTATACTGAGTAGCCTTTGTTTTATTTAATTAGGCTCACCAATGTTTGGGTCATAAATATTTACTATCATTATATCTTCTTCAAGAATTTCTCTTTTTACCAAGTTAAAAGGATTTCCTTTATCTCTTCTAATTAATTTTGATTTTTATGTCTTCTATATTAAGATATGAGAATAGCTACTCCTCTTTGCTTTCAGGATCCATTGAATGAAATATCAGTTCTAACATTCTTCTTTCAGTTATGGATGTCTTTTCCTAAGAGATGAGTCTCTTGAAGATCACATATAATTCACATCTCATTTTTTAGTCCACTCTGCCACTCCATGTCTTTTAATTGAGTTGAGACCATTACGTCCAGTGTTATATAGAGAGATGTTTATTATTTATTGCCATTCTTTTCTGTTTCTAATATTCAATGCAATCCTAACTCATATTTGATATCAGCTCTTCTAATGAGATTTGTCCATTCCTTGGCTTGAGTTCGTTTTTAACTTCTTTTGTAAGTAGTAATTTTTTAAGTATTTTCTGTAGTTCTTGACTCATAGTCATAAATTTTCTAAATTTATGCTCGTGTTTGAATGTTTTTATTTCTACTTTGATTCTGGAATATAGCTTTTCTGTATAAAGCAATCTTGGTTCACAATTATTTTCTTACAAACACCTCATTCTATGTTCTCTTATATTTTTGAGTTTCTGCTCAGAATTCAAAAATTGTTCATATTGGTTTCCTCTAAATACAACTTGATGGTTTTTCTCTTTAGGCTATTACAACTATATCCTCATTCTATATATTTGATTATAATTATAATGTGTCATGGAGAGTTTTATTTTTAATATTATCTATTGGGGTTTCTGAATACCTCCTGTATGTGGATATTTATTTATCTTATTCCCAAGTTTGAAAGTAGTTCTGTTATTATTTCTATGAAAAGTTTATTTATGCCAATAGCCTATATTTCACATCCCTCATTCATGCCAATGATTCTTTAAATTTGGTCTCTTAATATTCTGTATATTCTGGTCATGGTATCTTATTTTCTTTACTATTGATTAAGTATTCAATTTCATATACTTTGTCTTCAAAACATAAAATTATGTCTTCTACATGATCTAATATATTGTTAACTTTCAACTGAATTTTTAATTTGATTTAATAATTCTTTCTTTTCCAGGATTTCTGACTGGCTCTTTTTCAAAATACCTCTCTCTCTTTCTATTGAGGTCCTTTTTCACTTCCTTTATTTTATCTCTTTCTTCATTCCCTAGATATTCTTTCAGTTCAATGATCATTTTTATCAAAAACCTTTTGATTTATTTATCTGGCATAACATCCACATTAGTACCTGTGTATTTACATAGTGTGATAATTATAAATTTTTGGAATTGATTTCTTGGATAGTTTCTTCATATATTTTGGGATACTATATTTAGACATATGTTGATATAGACTGCTCTTCTTCTTTTATGTGAGGTTTTTTAGTGAGTTAGTATCTTTTTATTGTAAGCCCTACATTGTGGATATTTCTTAATTTCAGCATATCTGATTGTCATAATGAAAGTGTTACTTTGAAAGCACCACAGTACCACTTTGAAAGGAAAGAGTAACTGCCAATAACAGTTGTAAAATCATTCATTGTTCAACATATGCTATAAAATTTATTAACAATGATTTTTACAAGTTTAATGACCAAAGAGAACCAAGAGTAAAAAATAATTTAGAATAAAGTGTTAAGGATATTATAATAAGATGAATTAGAAAGAAAAAAGGGGTGAAAAATAAAGAAAATGGAGAGAAAAAAGAAGGAAAGTGGTGGGGAAGGGAAAGGAGGCAAATGTTTAAATGAGGAATATATAAAGTATGAGGGAGTGGGGAAGGCAATGGAGATGGAAAGGAAGAAAAGAGGTATAAAGAGAAAATACAATTAATTGATGAAATATGTAAAATTGGATGGAACTTTAACACAAAATATGGGAACACACTAGGAATCAATTAATACCAAACAGCTAATGTAATATCAGTCATATAGAGATTCTGATTTATTCTTGCTGAGGTTTTTGAAATAGAGGCCTTTCTTTCCAGGGTTTTGATTTCACAATTTTCTGTGAACAAGACTGGGTGATACCAAAGTCACTTTATTTGTTCTAAGCTCTGACCCAAACTTGTTAGAGGAGTTTTAATGCTAAGATCCATTCTCTCCTTGTTAGAATTATCTGCTTAAAGCACATTTAGGGTGTTATAGCTCAGTTTGTTGCTAGAAATGGCTTTGGTATTGGGTGTAGGGTTGGGACAGCAAGTCTAGCAGGGACACTTGCAAATCCTCTCATCTGCTCTGCTTACAGACAGGCCCAGGTTGCATTCTACCCACTCATTTCAACAGCCTCAGACAGTGTGTGGGGGAGGTGGTACAGTGCTCACTGCTTTTTGTCTGACCCTAATTATTCTCAGTCTCCCCATCAGCTATAATCTTTTTCACAGAGTTCAAACCACCAAGTTCAAATGAAAACATCCTTCTATTCTCCATATTACAGTCTGAATGAGTGGCCACCCTTAGTTTTTCTCTAGTTTGAGCTGCAGTCTCATTTCTATACTCAGCCTGATTCACAGTATGGACATTCATCAATCCAGCAAACAGCCGAGCTTAAGTGTCTGGTTGGTCTTGAGTATTCAAAAATAAAGCAAGTGTGAAAAAAAATAAAGGAAGAAAGGAAGAAAGCATGGAAAGAAGGAAGGGAGGGAGGGAGGGAGGAAGGGAAAGGAAAGGAAAATCACAGAAAGAAAAATTTAAAAATAAAAAAAAATAGTAAAATAGGAAAAACAAAGGTAGCCTGTAGGAATTCCTCGTCTGCCACGTGGAAAGTTTAAACAAAGAGCCTTTTCAAGCCATTGCCTCTTCCCCCTTATCTCCACTGGAGAGTGTCAAGATTTTCTCCTGCACTGGTGCAGCTCATTCTTTCTTAGTTTATCTTCTGCTTAGATTATGAATTTACCAGTATCTGATTTTCTTAAACTAGGTGTGAAAATTTCTTTCAACTCATTGGAAAGGGGATTTCCTTCCCCTACTCAGTCACCACTTTTCAGATGCTACTAGCATCTGTTGCTTTTATTAATTCTTTTTCTATTCTAAATAATGTTTTCAGTTTTCACATGGGTTGCTGGCCTTCTGGGCTTCCTATCAGGGTTCTTTCATGGTTTGCTACAGCAGATATGCTATTTTAATTCACTATCAAGGAGCTGCTATGACATTATGGGTTCCTCTATTCTTTCATTTTTTTCCTTCTAAACTTTTTATTTAAACATAGAAAATAGGTCTAATGACATTTGTGGCAGCATATTGGTGATTTTTTTTTTTTTCAGAAAGAACATACTCAGAAGGAACTCTATATTTTTTCTTGCAGTAATGACAGTAGCACTTACTGGACTAATCGTCCTATCATAAGAATTACTATCTCTGGAAAACGTTAACCAGCAAATGTTTGAAAGGAGGCAGAAACTGTAGATGAGCAACAACTGACAGAAAATAACACTAAGGGAAATTCACATTTAACTAGCTTTTTCCCTCAAAGGTACCCTCATGTCTCACAGGGGTGGTAGTGAATGAACCTCAAGCCTGAGTGGCAGTCTTGCTATGCTAAAACCAGAATTTGAAGTTGGAGTAGCTAAAAACAGAAAAGTAAAAACTCAGAAAAGTAAAAGCCATAAAGAAAGAATTCTCAAAATTTACATACAGATACTCATTTAGTCTTTGAATGATTCTTTTATAGTAAAAAATAATAGCAACAACAAAATAAACAAGAAAAGAAGTCCAGCAGAAATTTTATGAAATTATGCGTATGCTGTAAACATAGTTTGAAGTACAAATTCTTCCATGTTCATGACTTCACTAAAATCTTTGGCTTTAATAAAGTCCTCAGAAGAACATGACAGGGGATTAAGTAATATTTTCCTGACTAAGTATTAGTTCACTGGACTAAGAAGAAAGGCAGATTAGATCACCCTGACAGTCAAGAAGATGTTCAATAATTTAATTGATTACTAGGAAAAAAAATCTCAATACTCTTCATGAAAAAAGTAAAACACATACTATCTACCATATATCATTGTCCATAATATAGGTGTCTAGTTGAAAATTGTCAGTAATAAGCCAAGGTTGGATGTTCTTTCACATATACAGATGTTAACACACAACATTGGGGTAGGGGGTGTTGGAGTAGAACAGATGTTCAGTGGATTTGACAAAAGGAAATGACAGGAAGGGATTGGGAATGACAATAGAAAAAAAATTAAAATAAAAAATTTAATTATAAAAATGCTAGTTATGAGAATAGCCAATAGTATATAATCCATGTATTCAAGATTATTTTTTAAGAATTAATCATGATTGCTGGGTGTGATGGCACATATCTATAATCCCAGAGATTTAGGAGGCTGAAGCAGGAGGATCACAAGTTCAAAGCCAGCCTCAGCAAACAAAACAACAAATTGAGGCCCTATTTCTGAATAAAATACAAAATATGGCTCAGGATGTGGCTTAGTGGTCAAGTGCCCCTGAGTTCAATGCCTGGTTCAATAACAATAATAATAATAATAATAATAATAATAATAATAATAATAATTATTATTATTATTATTATTATTATTATTATTCAAGCTGGGCATGGTGCCACACACCTGTAATCCCAGCATCTGCAGAGGCTGATGAAAAATAAATTTAAATCCAAGAGCATCCTTCTTACCTTTAAATGTAAAAATAGAAAATAAAAAGAACTATGGATGTAGCTCAGTGATAAAGCACCCCTGGGTTCAATCGCCAGAACAAATAATAATAATAATAATAATAATAATAATAATAATAATAATAATTAGTCAATATTATTCAAGTTTTAATCATCAACAATATTTATTTAAGAAGTTATCAAGAGATAATAAAACAGTTAATAGAATCAAACCTCAAAAATATCAAATACTGGAATTAGCAGACAAGAACTGAAAACAAAATTTATAAATATATTAATTATTTTTCACTAAGAATAAACATAATGAACCCTGGACAGTGGTGCAATTCTGCAGTTTTACTGATTGGAAGCCTAAGACAGGAGGATCACAAGTTTGAGGCCAGCCTGAGCAACTCAGTAAGACCCTGTTTTAAAATAAGAAATAAACAGAACCTAGAGTAAAGGTCAATGGTAGACCACCACTGGGTTCAATTCTCAGTTCTACACACACACACACCACACACTCAAAAATGTATATAATGGGTCAGAAGAGATATGAAAACTATACATAGAAGAATCAAGTGGAAACCCTAGCAATAGAAAATATAATATTTAAAATAAAAAAAATATTATAGGGGTTTAATGGAGACTTTTAAACATGAGAAGATTTGGTGAATTTGAAAACATGTTCATAAAAAAAAAACATACACTATGACACACACTGAACAACAGTTAAACAAACTGAACACCAATAGAACAAGTACAAGTGGGAGATCATAATTAGAATTCCAGAAGGAGAGACAAGAAGAGATGAGGAAGGAATATTGGCCAGGTTTTTCCCAATATCAACACCAATTTCTAAGAGTTTCAAGGAATACTACCAGAATAAGCATGAAGAAAAATACACTTAAACACATCATATTCAAACTGTTGACAACTCAAAATAAGAAAATATATCAAGAGCAGCCAAAAAGAAAAAGCACATTATATTCTGGGGAAAAAAATTATTAGAATGAAGCTTGACTTCTCTTCAGAAATAACAGAGACCAGAGACAACAGAATAACATGATTAAAAATACTAAGAGAAAAAGAAATCAACCCTTAAGTTTATAGCCAACAAAAATATTGAGTGAATTTATTGCAAGTAGACTTGCAATGTGAGAAATATTAAAAAAAAATGTTCTTCAGTTTGAAGGAGAATGGTACCAGATGGAAATTGGGAACTGCATGAAGGAATGCATAGCTCTGAAAATTAAAAATATGTGAGTCAATACAAAAGATTATTTCTTTTAAAATTATGTTTCTTAAAACTCAATTAACTATTACTAGCAAGAACATTCATTACCAAACACTGTGGAGGTATTAATCTTTATGGAATTAAAATATATAATAACAACTGGAAAAGCTGGAGTAAACAAACCTATTCTTCTGTAAGTTTTGCATGATATATGTAGAAAAATAGGACATTAATTTTAAGTAGACTGGAATATATTGTTAGCATATATTCAATAATTAAGAGAACAATGTAATAAAAAATAAATAGGTAAAATTTCCAAAGAAATGGTGAATTAAGCTACTAAAAAAGCAAAAGTAAGGAAAAGAAGGAATAATAAAACAAACAACAAGTAAAACAATTAGCATCAAGATGCCCAGCTCACGCACAACTCCATTATTGGTTACATTAAACATAAACAAATGAAATGCTCTAATTAAAACCAGAGAGTCTCAGACAGAATAAACAGTACATCAGAATTAAATAATATCTAAAAGAGGCACATTTTTAAATATAAAAACAAATGTAGGCTAAATTGAGAAACTGGAAGTATACAAAATGCCAAAAATCATGTGAAAGTTAGACATATAATATTACAAGTCTCTATCATTTAATTTATGTGGATTTTAAAAATATGCAAAACGAATTATGTTGATAGATATCAGAGTAATCTTGCTTATGATGGTAGTGAGAAACTTACTGGAAAAAAACATAGGAAACTTACTTTGGTGACACAAATCTTCTGTACCTCAACAGGAGCTGCAGCGACACATATTCACACATTTATCAAAACTCACAAAACTGCACATTTAGGTTCTGTGCATGTTATTGTAAATATACATACTTCAATTAATACACATATGAGAAGATGATAAAGCAATTGTATGAAACAAATGCAATAAAAAGAGCAGTAATAGTCAAAAAGAAATTCAGTATAAATTTACATGTTTCTGAGAGCTCATAAGAAAATAGATGAGGCAATCACCAAAGGACATCAATTAAAAGAACAAGGAATGTTTCAAAAAATCAGAAATTTCTGCTGTACCTTAACAATGTAAAGTAAATTTAAGTTAAAAAAATAAATAAAAACCAGTGAGAAATTCTTGCCAGAGGAAATCTGTTGGGAAAACAAACAAAAGTGAGAAGAAGCATAAGCAAATTTTAATGAAATGTTAGCTGAAAATAAGTTTCAATTGATTTAATGCATAAAGTACCTAAATTTTAACTACATCTAGATACTCCAGAATTTGGAAAGTAAGGCCTATAACAAAAAAGCAAAAATTCATGTGAAATATCTCTCAATTTTAAAAACATAGTTATTGTTATTTGATTTAGTCATTAATTACATGTTTCTACAGTGATGAAAAATAAGATGAAATATTTCACTCAATACTAATTACTAATAAGTTGTATCATTATTTTTGGTAAATAATTTCTTGTGAGTTGTTATTCATTTTTATATTCTCTTTCAATTATTTCTCCTTCAAGTTAAAAAATCTTAAAAGATCATTTTAAATAGAAGATATGCAAGTACAATGAAACAAAATTTCATTTTTGTTATATCTTTCCAAAAATCACAAATTGTTCATTTTTTCAAGTCTAAAAAATATACGTATCTTTCCAAATTGTTTTTTGATTTGTTTTGTTTTGTTTTTCTAATTCTCCTATAAATGAATTAATGAAGTTAACCCCTACAATTATTAGAGGAGTGTGATTAACCCCTTCTCACTCCACATGACTCTGGTGGATAAAATACCTTCTCCTTGGACTCAAGAATCGACACATGAGTAACCCAGCAAATTCAAATTTTCCCTATGATTCCTCAGGGAGTGCTTTTAAGATTTCCTGGTATGACTACAAGGAAGGAAATTCTTCTGTTCATGTTTGCTCAGCCAACAGATATAAATTGAAGTTTCTGTGTGCATATGTGGCTATGTGGAAAAATATGGTCAGCAAACATACAAAGCAAAAGAGTTGAGAAAAGGGGAAGGGAAAACATATTAATAATGTTTAGTGAATTCTGAGTCCATCCCCATCTTTCCTTGTTCTGTAAGTTCTTAGATATCATGTTTTTGGTTTATTGGGCATTATGTTAGTCAGTGTTTCATGGCTGTATCAAATACCTGAAATAAAGAAAGTTAATAAGATAAAAAATTGTTTTTGCTCATAGTATTGGAGGTTTCAGTTCCTTATCATTTGGCACCACTGCTTTGGGCCTGTGGCAAGGCAGCACACTATGGCTAAAATGTGGACCAGTTAGGAAACTGAGAAAGAAAGAGGCCAGGGTCTCACTAGCCTCTTGAAGGACACAAGCCCATCATGACCTAACTTACATCCACTAGTATCCCATCCACCACCTTTAAGAACAGTGAGCTGAGGACCAAACCTTTAACATATGGGCCTATAAGGAAATTCCGGTCCAAATTATATCAGGCCTGTTTGAAGTGCATTCTTATCATTTGCTCTAGGTAAGTCCTACCCACCATAACATTATTACTAAGAATCAGGTAACCTAGGTTTAATGTCAGTTCATAGCCCCCTCCTAACAGTAAAAACAAAACAAAACATGGGCATGAAGAACATGGTGTCTTCTTCTTATGAGGATTAATGTGAGCATTAATTTAATGCTCAGCACATTGCTGCAGAAACAGCAATAAATGTTCATTTATATTACTAACCTCATCATACCATTATCTTACCATTACTTCAGGTCATAAAATAGTGTTTAAAAGTTAATTAGACCATAATTTAATCAAGGGTTGTGCTTTATGATAATAAGTACACAGGGTTTTAGTGTTTAGGAATCCTGAAATCTGACATCCCAGATGTGAAGAGACATGCTTCACCATCTTTCTGAGGTTTCTGTACATTTATGTACCCACATATCTCCACATAACTTTCAGAATATCAGGACTGATATAAGTGGAATAACTATTAACATTTTAATAAAATTAAAGTCTTTTACTACAGTCTATAATTCAGAAATTTCATTTTGTAGGGTATTTTTAACTGATGTTTAAATACACAGAACAATATCTAAGATATTTCAGAAAATAAATATTGTATAAAGCAGGACCCCTACTAAAAATTAGTGTATCACTGTCAATTTACATTTTACTATGAAAGCCCAAATTCAGGGTATATAAAAGTAATTAATGATGACCTAAAAACTCAGTATTTTAGAGTTAGCACTTTTGTTTCGATAACTACTAATATTATCTTAATTATTTAATGCATTAAAATTGATAGTGAGTTATTAAAAATATCCAGACATACAAATAACCCAAAGTATAATATTTATTCAAAAATAAATATTATATTTATATATAAGTTCATTAATTCCAATTCTGATTTTTGCATTTTCATCTGTTATCTAAATTTATAACATGACTTTTTTTAAAAAAAGTGGCACGATTTAGTATATTCTCTTTAATATTAAATAACAACACTTTGGAATTTTAGAAAAACTTTCAAATGCAAAATCACTTTATAAACTATGAGGCACTAACACTACCACATTATTAGTATGAGTATTCTTTTAAGCAAATTGTTAAATATAAGGCTATCCTTTGACAAGCTGAATGAAGGAAATGAGATTTACAAGTGAAAATACAAAGAAAGAGTATTTGTTATTATAGGAGTCTGAGGCTACACTAAGACTTCTTTACATTTAGATATGAAAAATTATACTTTACTAATGTCAAGATGAAATCCCATGTATCAAAAACATTACAGGATAAGATATTCTACAAAGCAACCCAGAATCAACATAAAGATAGAATGGAAGCAAAGAATGCATGATTACTATCTTCATTATGAGAACGAAAATAGAGCTATTTGCCTCATGTTTTGAGAATTTTTAGAGAAATATTTTATGAAAAAACAAGTTGAAGGATACTGCCATTGTGAACAAAAGAAATGGTTGTGATACTAGTTTGCAATGGTAGAATGCTACTTTCATGGCTAATTTCTAGAGTTTGTGTTTATTTTTTTCTCATTCATATTTCAGAAGAAGAACATTTAATGAGTAGCCACTAGGTTTGAGCTTCCCCCTGAGCATACATGAACTAGGTATCAATGACATTCAATTCACACAAGTGTGAGAATATCATCATTAATTACCCTTATTTGTAGATGGAGAAACTTCAAGAAAACAAAAAGTGTGTCCAAATTCAGACAGTTTGCAAATAGCAGAATCATGGCAAGTATGTCTGATTTCAGTGTAAGTTTTAACTATATCACTGTTTTTCTAGGAGCATGTATGTGTGTGTATATAGGAAAAAAAATTCTCTTAAATAATAATGATAGCGCAAGTTGCTTTATAGGAGTTTCCAATTAAACACCATTTCCAGTCAGACGTGGATAAAAATGTGAGTCTATGTCTATATCATTAATTTTCATCATTCCTTTCAGCCTCATTTTCACACATGAACATACTATGATTTACAGTTTATATGGTCTTTTAAAAACAATAAGTAGTAAATGTGTCACTTCCTGTTTTAAAACAGTTCATGTACTGATATAGGTTCACTATGGTTTGATTATTAAACTCCTCAGTGCAAAATTTTAATTCTGGTAACTATGGAAACAGTTTCATAATTCTAGTAAAGCATGTTATTGAACTATGCTAATAATACAAGCTTTAAAATGTTGTTTAGTACAACCAATTTTAATTGTGAAACTTTTCCTCCCTTGGAGTAAGATAAATAATAAAATTAATGTACTGAATAGTATGAATTCTATGAATCAGATTATGATACAGATATAAGAGTGATTTTCTATCTCATCTGTGAATGTACAAAAATATCTTTTGTGTAGTCTAATAAGGCAGCATATGTTAGCATAACCTACTCGTTTTTCAACAAATATAGTATTCCAGACTTTCTACCCAATAATAAAACTCCCAGATTTTACAAGGCTCATGAGCACATAGCCAAAGTGTCTTTCATGGTAAAGTGTGACTGTGTTACTATGCTCATTGTAAAGCTTCAGGTCTCATCATGGTAGAAACCAGAGTCTCCTTTTATTCCTACAAGAAATTCAGATCTTGAACCATAAAGTGGAAGCTCTGTACTGAGAACAAAATAAAAACTTTGGGCCAGTGGACCCCTCTATGGAGATAGTCTATCCACAAATATGAATCAAGTCAAGTCTCTCCAACTTTTATATGCATATAAGTCACCTGAGTATCCTATGGAAATTCAAATTTTCTTTGAGAAGAGCTTGGTGGGACCTATGATATTGCATGCCCATCAAGTTTCTAAAATTATTTACACTGTTAATCCAAGGAACAAATTCTGAATATGAAGAATGCAAGACATTTACTCATGGGCTGTTAGATGAGTGAGAGAGAAACACCTATCTTGCCCAAATCATTGTTCAGTTGGTTTCTGGAGTGGTGGGGACCTTGAATACCAATTAACATAATGTGTGAATGTCCTAGTGCAATGGCTTTCAGGACACTTTCAATAACTTATTAGCTTTACTGGTATCAGCACTATTGAATTAGTAGTTATTGAAAAATAATGATTTAATTTTAAAATCTTCAAGATTCTCTAACAACCAAAAAATTTTCTTCTATTTAGATAATATTTTTTTCTCTCTACAGGTATGCATTTACATATATTTATACAGGTGCATAAACATATTAAGTATTATAAATGTGTATATAATGTTCATATGTATGTGCATATGTATTATGTGCATGTTTATATTAAATAAGAGCATTAAAAGCTATTATTTACCAGATATACGGTAATCACATTCATTTCTGTCATAAGTGATGTGTGAACCACAATCAAGATTTGAGAAATTCCTCAGAGATCAGATCTGAAGCACAGCCATTATGAATTGCCCATGCATTGAAATTTAACCTCTTATCCCCATGGAATACTCAAGAAATTAGTATTTGGTATTATTGGATCAGAATTTAAATACATGATTTAGCCATGGCTTTAAAGCAATTTAGATTGTAAATTATAAGATATCGTGTACCCCAATTATACTACATAAATAATGGATGGGAAGGATAAAAGCAGAGAAAATTATTGGACCAGTAGTTTAAAAAGATCTAATTTGATATAATAATAATAATAATAAGTTCTATAAGGAAATCTTGTCTACATCACTAAATGAATTAAAATTTTTTAAAAATCTGCTAAGTAAAATAACTCTCTGATGGCTCAAAAATGTTCCATAATTATTCAGAGAAATTCATATTTTCTAAAGAGATAATTAAGATGCAATTATATTTCAGTGACCAATGCTACACCATTTCTAAAATATTCATGAAATAGTTTAGACATTGTCTATAAAGTAAACATGCATTGCACTATGTATTTCCAGTGATTGGGGATATTCATTTGAATTATTAAGTTTAATTTATATGAGCAGTGGACTCAGGGATAAAAAGCTGAGTAACAAATATATGTAGTTGCTTAGTGAGACATAATACGGAAATGGACTTTTTGGCATTGCTAAATGAAGGAAGAGTAAGCTTTAAAAAATTAAATGTAATTATTTTCATAAGGGCAAATGACGTTAAAAGTACTCCTCTGAAACATTAAATAACTAATGAAAATTTATGTTAAACAACATGGTTCACACTGCAATAGTTTTAGTCTAAATAAATTTAGTTCTAGTTTTCATTTTCTGTCTTTTCTCTGCCTCCCTTTTTCACATGTCAAACCACTGTAATCTGACCTTTGTCACACCACTAAAATTGTCAGAGGCCAAAAATAATATCTTAATTGCCATGTTGAATGAAAAACTTTCCACTCCATTTACTTCCCTGTAGCACACCTTCACTAAATTCTGTTCTGCAGAAGCTTCAGAAATTCTACTTATTTAATTCCCTAACTACTTCCTTATTTCTTCTAAATATCCTCATCTTCCTCTGTCTGTCCCTTGAATATAGCTGGTTGCCTTTTCTGTCTTTCTGTCTTCTTATCCGACTTTGGTGGTTCTCAAACTTCTTTGATTCATGATACATTTGAGAGTTGAATGAGTTATTATTCTTCTCTTCTGAGTAATAACTATTCTCCCCTGAGAAAAACACACAAACACACCAAACATCAAGTACAACTTCAGGAGATTCATGAAGCCCCAAACCAAAATACACCATGTCTGAATTAAGACTCCCTGCTCTGCACATTTCACACATTCACATTGCTGTTGTGATTGTGCATAAGCTGACAAATCCTATGGTTCCTTTTTATCTCAGTCCAACAGTTCCCAGAATAATTCCAACTTTCAATTAGCTCCTTTGGAAGGCTGATGATACCTAAAGTTTAGCATAAGTTAATTTGCCATAGTCCCTTCTGAAAATATCTATTCTGTCATGGTCAATGGTCCCATATCTAGTTAGAAATGTATTCACGTTTGTAATATCCTTCTGCTTCACAACATATTATAGAATGAGTCACTTGGTCTGTTTTATTTATTTTTCTTTTGTAAAAATCTTACTTAGTTTTGTTTGCAGCTGTCATCACTATCACTAGGCTCTGATCAGGATTTCTGCATCTCCTAACATCTCCTTAATGATTACAACAGCATCTCTCCTCTTTTCATGACAGTCTTCTCCTCAGATCCAGCAGATTGAATCAGTTTGACTCATTTAACAAGCTCTAATGATGCCCATGGTCTATGGGGGGAAAAGAAGAAAAGAAGGGAGTGAGGGATACAGAGAAAAAGTGAGGAAGGAAGAAATGGAAAGAGTGAAAGAAAGACAAGTTGAATGTCAGGCATCTATCTAATTCATGTACTAGGTACATCACGACATAATTTACACAGACAATTTTTCTTCTAAAAACTAGTACAGGAAATTTAAGTCAAATATCTCTGTTTAAAAGATTGTGTTATTTCTATTGGATCTTAAGCCTTAGCAAATTCCAATCTTACCACAGTATATGAGTCTTTGTTAGCAGAAACACCTAGACAGATAGATGTCTGAGTTCCCGGCAGTCATGTCTAACTTCTTTATATCTTGCTCTTTTTTCCTATGCAAAAAACTTAGATATTCATTTTCTTCTTCTTAGATATAAAGGTGATCATATGATTTAGGTTTTTTTTTTTTGGTGGGGGTTACTGGGAATTGAACTCAGGGGTACTCAACCACTGAGCCACATCCCCAGCCCTATTTTGTATTTTATTTAGAGACAGGGTCTCACTGAGTTGCTTAGTACCTCACTTTTGCTGAGGCTGGCTTTGAACTCCTGATCCTCCTGCCTCAGCCTCTGGAGCCACTCGGATTACAGGCATGATTTAGTTTTGAACAAAGAAACCAAGGGTCTTCTGGACAAGAATTTCCTCCATGGTAATGAGTTAGAGGTATGTAACTATCCTCTTTTCTTTCTTACTTACTTTTCTGCTTTGGCCATTATATACTGCCTGGAACCACAGCAATTGCTATTTGACCACAAGGTGATAAGCCCAAAGGTGAAAATCAACACTTTTTTATGTTTGAGGGAAGAGTAAACACTCTTCAACATTGAAGCTTTTGAATTCTCGACAACATCCACATATCTTCAATTTCCTTCTGGATTGCATTTTGAGCAAATAAAAATTTTAAAAAAACTAAAAAAAACGTATTCTTAGTCTTTTAAACCATTGTTAATGGCTTCTTGACATGTAGCATAAACCATAATAAATGATATTCCTTTCTAATCTGTTGTAATTCTCACTGGTGTACTTATTGGCAGGTAGAATTAATATCATTTCCCAATCGTAATAGGTACATCTATATCTACATTGTTTTGTAGGACAATTTTCTGCTCATGTTCTCATCTTATATTTATGTTTCTGAATGTCTTTTATCTCCTCCTTTGATAGGCAGTCAGATCTCACCTCTAATCTGTCCTGTTATTGGTCCCTTGTATGTTAATAACAGTCCATTGGAGGAGGTGGGGAACACAATACAATGGACAAAGGGATTTTTAAAGTTCTATTTGCATAATTATAAATCCTCTTAGATTCTGTTTCATCCAGGTTGAGGATTTTATTCATGTTTCCCCAGTTCTAACAAGTGCCCTTATTTGGAACACTAATGGTGCTAGAGGAAAACATCAACTCAAGAACTTGAGTCATTCTTTGGGTTTTATTTCAGATTTTCTTATAAGGTATTTGTTGTTATTTTTGTTTTTAAAGTGTAAAAATTATTTCAAAGAAATTTTTAATATATTTTCAAAGATAATTCATTTCAAGTATGTTTAATATGACACTATTATATTTTCATTTAAATATAGAGGCTGGACTGTTAAAATTCCAATATAAAACTAATTTATACTTGACATTAATGAGTTAAGAAATGTTTTATATAGTACATCAGGGCAGGAAACGAACTTTACAGGGTTATACTAAATTTAATAGAAAATTCATTTTCTCTGAAATAATAGGGGAATCTCTGGTCTTTGGCTTTGCATCAAAAGCACCATCTGATGTATCTTTAATTTTGCTTCCCCTTACTCTACAAGACAGGACCAAGTAGGTAAGCTTCCTGTCTATTTCCATAGCAAGTACGCATATTCTCTTACAAGATACTTTTCACTACATTGGAACAGCCATTTAGTTTTTTCTCCTTCACTGGATTTTAAACTCTTGAAGGCAAGGATTTGGTTTCATTTATTCTTGTATCACCCATACATGGCACAAAACCCTGTTTCATATTTACTAAAATTAATGTTAATTTGCTTTAATTTTACTTATAAATGATGATATAAAAATATTTTATATCTAATATATAAGTAGTCTTAAAAATTGAAGCTCAGACATGTTCATATAGCATACCATAGTGTTGCTCATTGAACAGCTTTTGAAGATAAATTTATCATTTTATTCATATCCCAGAATTTTATGACTATTCAACACTGATAACTTTTAAGATGGTTAGGGTAGGCATAGATCTGAGTGGGCAATATTATCATTCACCCAGGGAAGACTATTTAGATATGGCAGGACTTTACCTTCCCTGGAGACCACACTCTACCCCTGAAACACATCACCATCACCAATTCCTATTTTCTCTTCTCGAAAATTACAAACCTCACCTCCCGCAAGGTATACAATTCCTGACAGTCTGGAAATCAGTAGTTATAAATTCTACTTCTAACTTGTAATTATTTGGTCCACACCCTAAAAAGATAGACTAGGTATTATAAAATGGCCTTTATTTGGTCAGTAGAAATATTTCTCACTGAATACAAAATAATATAGTTTGATATGCAAGGTTGTGAAAGCCTTTAAGTTGCTTTGTAAGTCATTCAAAAAAATCTTTTTGATCACTGTTCTATGATTCACATGATTGAACTATATTCTACCTTAGCTTATTATCCCTAACATTAATAACACTTTATTTTATGCATATTTTTTTAAAAAAATCATTTCTGTTAGAAAGAAATAAAAAGGATAGCAGGTTGTCGAGTGAAGACTGACTGTCGGATCTTGAATTCTTATCCCTTTTCTGTGAACAGTTCCTATTATTAATGTATATTATTACTTCAAGTATGTCAGAAAGGGAGACAAACAGTCAGAGGCAGGGATTTCTTCCTAATTCACTCTGCCTAGCCAGCAAAATGTAGCGCAAAATTATTCAGGGGAAAAATACAATTTTTCTGTCATCTCTGTCATACACTGAAAACAAAGCAACAGGCTAATATGTTTTGATATCTTTGTCACTCATTTATCATGTGACCTTTCATGCTATCATTAATATAGCTGAGGGACAGAGCAGATACACTAAAATAAGGGTGTGGAGAAGTCAGATTGCTTCTCTAACAACCAACGGTCAGTCACAGCAATTTATGCTTTTCTCCAGTATAGCCCTGACTGAAGAAGAGGAATTGTTATTAAAATTTGATATTACTGTCTAGGTTCTGCCACCTAGAATTTGCAACTTTTAGCAAATTAATACAATACAACGTGCCTTTTCAGATATTCAGGGCATAGATATGAAAAAATGCATCCTAGACATTTGAACATTGACTATTAGTCATATTCTGATTTGGTAAATCTAGAGAGCGCATTAACATATTATTGCAGAAATTGCTCTGCATGTGTTCAGTGGAAAAAAAATGTTGATATTTTTAAAGTATAGATAATCCAAAATAATTTGTGGTACTGGAACACCCAGAAGTTTAATTCATCTTGTGTTTTCTTTGATGATAAATGATACCTGGTTTAAATTTGCATGCAGCCTAACACCATTTCTGACAATGGTCTGGTTGTTATGTTGCCCGTAGAGGCTGGACTGTTAAAATTCCAATATAAAACTAATTTATACTTGACATTAATGAGTTAAGAAATGTTTTATATAGTACATCAGGGCAGGAAACAAACTTTACAGGGTTATACTAAAATCAAATTATGTCTGAATACTACCATTATGTACAAAAATGAAAAATCTTTCCCCATTCATAGCTAAGTGGGAATACAAAACTCAATGTTTTTAATGTTTATATTAAGGCAAACAGTTTGATTTTTATGAAGAAACAATAATATGAAACAAAGTATTAAAAATTTTAAAATATTCATATCTTCTAAAGGTTATGAAATAACTATAGGTTTTTGTTATACAATTATTAAAATTAATCTGAACTATCTTTTATTAAACAACAACAAAAATAATGATTCTGTCATTATAACTTTGAAAAATATATTTTAAATACAAATAAATCAGAAAATGACCTTTCTATAAGGAAAAAAAAACAGGAAGAAGTAAGGGTGACAGTTTTATATAGAGAAATTGTTAAGTAGGTCCCAAAGAGACTGTGAACATGTATAGCGAATTCCTAAATCTTATTGTAATATGTATTATGTAGGCTGCAGAGCAGTTTTTTAGAATTGAAATTAATCATTAATCAGATCAAACAACTAGCTTGATTTTTTTTAAAATCATTTTATTTTGCTTATTTTATATTTATTATGGCAAAATAATTTAAACTTCATACTTCTAAGCAACTTTGTTTAAAATTAAACAATCATGTATGCCTATTTTATTGGAAAATATATTCTACCTGTACTTTGAATTCTATTAGGAATATTTTATTGTATTTTTATCACATTATATGATTTAAAATGTATGCATCTGTGAAAGTAAGTTTATATCATGGACAAATGTAGATCATTTTAATAAAATAATATATCAATGTATCCATATTAATTAATAAGGAATTTCAGAAAATGTTTAATTTCATAACTCATGAAATTTATTTCATTGGTAGCTTCTAAAAACTTCATTAGCAAATACAAACTCTTTAAAATAATTATGTAAAAAAATTATAGCATTTGATTTTTATCAGATGACACATAAAATAAATGCCCTTTAATATAATGTTGAAGCCTCACTTTGTATCCTTTTATTATACTGTACTCAAGCAAGGATTTGCCAAGATGAACTTTCATATAAGTTTTCTATCAAGAGAAAATAACTTTCACAAGGGAAGTGAGCTCCAATTATTGGAGGGTCAGAGCAAATTCAGTATATGCCTCGTTCATCCCTTGAATCCTGTGAACAGATTATTCACCAAAGTGAATTTTACAAACTTCCACTTTTTCATTTATATCACAGGAAGGAAAGAAGCTGGTTATGAGAAGAAAGTAGAATAGGTTAGGGAAAAGACAATGAATTGGAAGGGTTTTATTCTCAAGATAAATATCTTGCATGTAAAGCAAAGACATCCAAGGAAATTTGTAATGAGTCATTCCAGAAGGGAATTCTAAATGGCTTAGTGTCTCAGGGATGCAAACTTAATACATAAATGCTCGCCTAATTGCCATTTAAGACAAATTATGGAAATAGATCACCATTAGCATAATTTAAAGGAGTTTATTATTTTTCCACATACACAAATCTCATCAAATAAAATATCATACTGATTTTGTGACAATCTTCAAAAAGCTACATGTTGCTATATATACAAATATATTTTCCCCAACCCCTCTATTGGAGATAGAGCACTGGATGGAGAGGGAGGAAAAACTAAATAGAGAACAAGATGCTAAGTTAAGCTTCTACACATAGCTATGGAGGAAAAAATATGTGTTCTGCTTTTATTGTAATAGTAAAATTATTATAAACCTATGAAATTATTGTTTTTAAATGGTATGATAGTATGCTTAACAGAAAACCATGATTTCAAGTCTGGTATTTCTGTTTGCATGTAAATATAGCTGGAGTCACAAACAAAGCCAGCAACCTCACATACTTGCCTTCAGTTGTAAAGGATGGAAAGCCTGCCTGCTACCAATCAGCAAGTGGTTGCTATGGTTACAAGGTCAGAAAATATGCCTTTTCCCCAGTTGTCCAAGGCTTGCACATGTCACTTTTGAAATTATGAATTTTATATACAGGTCAGGAGATGCATACCAAAGAAATAAACAGTGAACTGGACTATAATGACAACTAACATTCAAAAGTCCTTGGATTTTTAAATATCTAGGCATTCATATTCTGGTATTTTGAATGGATTGGATTTTGATTGTTATATATTTTTTGAATTTTTTTTTCATCTAATGAAATTTCAGTCAGTAGCTTCAAATTATATAAAAGTATTACAAGCAAATATCAATAAGTTGTTTCAAAAAAGTGTTCTCCTTTTTGATTCCAAAAATTATCTTAAATGGGAGCACTGGAATATTATGAAAATATAATGTCATGGAAATTGTAAATAGAGTGTAAAAACTGCTCTATGGAAATATAATTGTTATGTTTCTCTGTAAACATGGTGTTCAAGCTATTGTTAAAGAGGAGTTTTTTCTTTTTTAAAAGATAAACGTTCCTGTGTCCATCATGTTAAGTTTGTGAGTTTTAAAAAATACATTATTTAAAGACAAATTGCATATTAGCAAATAATGAAAAAATAACCTTGTTTGTGAATCAATGAAAATGTGTTGGGTAAATTAGTCACAGACCTCACAAGGGAATTAATGCTTTGCATTATATAAAGCAAGTCAAGGGAATTTGATAATATATGTTGGCATTATTTTTAGGAAGAAATTTCCTTCTATAATAATTTGTTTCTAATATTCTATTAGTAATAATGTGATATTTTATTAAATAAATTAAGTATAGGTTTTGTGTTTTAATTTACAGAAATGATCTTTATTCCCGTACAGGGAAATATGTGCCATTTCATAAAAGCTAGGCAATTTTTTTTAATGTAGAAGATTTGCTTAAAGTGAAATGGTTCAATATTATTTAGAAAGTACAAAGTAGTTTCAATACAAATGTGGTTTACCTGTGTAAATATACATATTTTTATTAAAAAATCTTTATTTCTATGAAATATGAGATTATACCTTTCCATTTGAAGTACGACCAATGTATGATTAGAATAATATAATTTCACAAATATCTCACATATTATAAATGATTCTCAGGTGATTAAAAAATATTATAAGAATTGCAACTTTATAACAGATATTTTCACAAAAGAAACCACTCATTTTGCAGATCTTTTTAATTTGAAGTAGATTCTACATTGTATTAATTAATACTAAAAGCTTTCAAATAGGCCTAAAATACAGAGAAAACAATGTTGCCTTTCTTTCTCTCTTCTTTCTTTTCTTTTTCCTGGATTGCTGCTTTTGTTCAAATGAACATTTCTCTTTCTCTCTTTTTCTCTCTCCCTCTGCCCCCCCCACCCCACCCTTTTTCTTTTAGGTAAGGAAAGATTAGTCCTTACCTGATAACAATCCTTCCCATTTTTTTTAACTGAAAGCAGCATTCAAATGAGAAACTAAGAACATTTCTTTTCAACAGGCAATTTATCCAATGATGAGATATGCTTTCACTTAATTTTCTTTGACATTCTAGCATCTAGCAGCACAGCAGGTATCTGGAGGTTAGGCTTCAAATGAAGGATAACTACATTCTTACATTAATAGATGCCATTGTATGACTATGTCATATTATTGTAGCATTTAGTTCCTTTAATTGTGCTTTTAAAATTATACATGATAAGCTGATACAGACAAAGAGAGAAAAATATCAAAATCAATTCAGTTGTCATTATTTGTATACATCTGCCTATATATACATCTAGCTGTTCCCCAGGCATATGTTGCTGAGCAATTAAAAAATGTTTAACAGTTTGTTTGTATGTCACAGGGCTCCAGATATTTAAATTTCACTGAATTGACACATTATACATTGTATTTCTTTTGGGGACAGAAAATACTCAATTATAAAGCATCATCATATTGCATTTCTCAATATTAGGAATTTCAATTTTTGAAATTAAAATGTAAATAGATTTTCTCACCAAAATTATCATTTGAAGTGCATTTAGTTTACATAGCAATGTTAATGCTGTTTTTTTTTTCTTTCTTCTCTTTATAGAGTTTCTCTAAAAGACTGCTTTATGCTATCTTATGAGCCTTTTCCCCTTTTAATGGTGACCTTTCTGTATGGCCAAATGAGTCCAGGGTATATGTCTTGTGGCCTGTGTGCAACCTTGCCCATTAGCCAGTCCCCAAACCTTTGCTGTGAACCATCAGCCCTACGATTTCTGTGGTTCATTCATTTTTGTGTTTCTCTAGCGATCTCTGCCCTGGTTCTGAATCCTGCCTTTATTGTAGACAGAACTGACAACAGGCAGCCTTGTCTTTCATTTCCTTGATGTACTTTGTACTGTGGTATGGCTTTTGTTAGTATTGATGCAAACATTACCATAAACCACCACCTAGGGACTAGAAACAATTGACTAACTGTTTTCAAATCCAATACACTTAAGTTGATCAGACGGCAAAGTTTAAGTACAGTTAGCTATAACAGCACCAATTCTGTGTGGTCTCAGTCTCTCTAGACTACAAAATAAAGGTCAGTGGAATGTGGATGCTTATGTCAAGACAGTCTGCAATAAAATTTATTCAAGAGATGAATATTGGGCCAAGAACTCATTCCTTCACTTCCTCAATGTAGAACTGCCAATTCTATTTCCTGGTTTATTTTAAATGATTTTCTCTTTATCTACTTAAAAGCTCATTCTTAGTAAGAAAAATGGTCTGGCATTTAGAAGAAGCAACTTAGGAATGAGTTCAGACTTTGATGAGATGTGCATTTCAAATTGACAAATGTTAAAATTTTTCACTTAGATTCTAAATTGCAAGCTCATCATCATTGAACTTGTTGTAATAACTAAATGTGCCATTGCATGCAGAAGAATTACAAAGTTAACTATAATGTAAATGCAAAACCGTGCCTGACCCTTATTATGTAAGCAGCAGAGGCAGGGTCATTTTCTTTTAGAGACTTGTGAGACTCTAGATTCAGGCTTTGTAAAAAGGACTATTCAGAGTCAGTTTCTCATATGATGCTTCAAAGATGTCAGCCCAATCTTTGAAGTTTCTTCCTAAATTAATCAACTGAGAAGTTTGGAATATAAAAACAAAAAGATTAAGGAAATGAAGTCGATTTGAGGCATTTCACAATCTATCTGTTAATCAAATTCCTGAATATATTATTAAAGAGTCTAATGCTTTAAAATTTCCATAAATAAAAGGTGAATCAGGGTCTTTTGAAGAATATATATATATATATATATATATATATATATATATATATATATATATATATATATAGAGAGAGAGAGAGAGAGAGAGAGAGTAATATTTCTTTGAAAATTAATTTTTGGGGGTACAATATTATAGCACAAGAAGTTTTCATAAGGATATAGAGCAAGTGAGTTTCTATTTTGAATACAATTCCCTTATCTAAGTCATGCAGCTGTATGATGTACACGCTCTGTGTTTTTTCAATTGATATGTATAGTTTAATATCTTCTATTTTATTGTTTTCTAAACCACAATGTTTTCTAGAAATAGGAAGATAGTTATGCAACTAATATTAAAGGTAAGCTTTGAGTCATAAAATGAGATTTTATAGTGGATTATGATACCATGTCTGACATTAATATTGTAACAAAGGGTTTTATATGCTTCATATGCATCTACAATTTGTATTCTATATATTTCAGTAACAGTTTAATTCTTCTGTACATTTGATTTTAGCAAAATCCAAAATTTGTTTCATTTTTTCCAGGGTAATTTTTTTTTACATTAGAGAATATGTGACATGGAACTACTAATTCATAGAATAGTATTTACATTATAACTAAATTTGTTGAGACTTACTAAGTCATTCTTCAGTAGACAGATTCACCAAGTTCAATTCACATCACACAGATACAAGATGATTTAAACCATGAGTTCACTATGTCATACACTTCTTGACATCATTTTATTTTTTAACCATTTTCCAATGGACCATGTAAGATGTATAGCAGTTGATGGTTTAGGTGACTGAATTTATGTAGACAATCTCTTGGTGAATTGCTAAATAACTGTATTCTGAAATAGATTTGGTAGGTTAAATGTGACTGTTAACCAACTGAAAATGTTTACTTAAGAGTCACATAATATACGAAAATTCTTGAAATGATTATTACTTGTGGTTAATAATCTGATAAGGCAAAGCTATAATTAAAGGCCTTAACAATAAACAGCTGTATTAAATGCTTTATAGTTAAATAAAGCATCATCATTCTAAGATCTATTGTTTTCCCTGGTGATATAGTGGCAGTGATAACATTTTAGACTAATTTCACAAATGGATTAAAGTAAAAATATTTTAGTTTAATTATGCATTTATTCTGTTTAATATGTGTTTTTCAAGTGATTACTTGAGTATGATGATTAACTTACAAAATACACAGAAAATTAAGAGTGCTATATACTTGGTCTTTAGAATTCTTTTTTTAGTATTTGGGGCACATGAAAGAAGCACAGTCTGCACTTTTATTTTTCTTTTTTCAGAAACATAACTTATTAAATGTCCAGACAAGTTTATGCTACAGAAAACATGACATTTTTCTAGTTTTTCTAAATCATGTGAGCCTACAGAATAGCAAAAGTATAATAACTCCTGCAGATATCTTCCAAGAAAATTATGCAGTACATTTAAAATCATTTCTTTATATGGAAGAGATATTTTCTCAACACTAGCTTGCTGTATATTCAATAATTTGTATGAGGTTTTAAACTTACCTTTAAAGTCCTAATGATTAAACTGGAGGAAGAATGAAAGCACCATTTTTTCCTGTTAATCATATCCTCTGTTTTCCACAGGATTCTTATTCATTTTTAATAATAAGTCTCTTTAAAAATGAGATGAAGTTGGTTATGGGATATTCAAAACATTTTCAGGGAGCTATGCTGATTTTTATTTCAGCAGATGCACCATAGATTGCCTCATCAGAATTCAGAGCCACAATCACTGGAGAAAATAGTGGAGAAGAGTTAAAAGAAGTAAATGGAATTGAGAAGATGCATTTAGAGATGAAGTGGATGCATACACTTTTATTCAAACAACCTGGCATTGAGTGCCATGGGTCAATTTCACAACTGTGGAGAACTGGAGAACTGGGAGGAAGATGAGCAGAAACAGGGCTGTCTTTCCTATTGAACAAACAAGATAGAAGTAAACACATAGCATCATTTTTGTACAGTGAGGACGTGGTTGCTTATTCCAAAAATAAAAGGTAAAGTCTGTCTTTAGAAATATGAAACATGACTAATATTTCAAATACGCTCATTCTTCTTCAAGCATGATTAAATTCTTTGGGAATTTTCAACTATTGTATTTCCTACTAAGAAACCAAACTTTACCTGTTGCAAGGACATATTTAAACAATAATTTTGACCTTAATAGCAATGAATCATTTATAAATAAAAAGTGAATGGCAAACTAGAAAGTTCCAGAAGACAATTTGTCACCCAGAGTTTCCAGTTGAGCCTGGTAGACTATTTTCCCTCTAATATTTCCTCTGTCATATCTATCATGTAGTTATAATAAAATTGAATTTCATCTCCTTTCTCTGATGGGTATGTAGCATCAATTCTGAGAGCAAATGATAATACTGGTGAAATTTTGTAGGTTTTCCATTATAATTCTCTTAAATTAAAGCAGAATTATCCTTTTGTTGAAATCAAAGCTCAGACTGGGATAGAAAAAAAAATTAACCTACAAAAATTTTATTTTCCTAGTATAACAAAAAAATAAAGAAAAATGTATATGTTTTCTATTTCAGTCTATAAATAAGTTATAATTTCTATTTTATGGATGGGACAATTCAGAATAGTTGCCCATGACACACAGTGGCACCAGGTACCCAACCTAGGACTTCTGTCCATGGCACAAATTTTTATGCATAAGCATATAAAATAAAGAGAATAGAGAAATAAGTTTTAGAGACACATATGGTAAATTGTTTCTAAATTATTACATTGTGCTCTTATGGAAGGTTAAACACAATACTTTATATAAAGTTGGTAGTAATTTTAAAGGCAAGAACAATCATAGCTAATGTAAATGACTAAGTGATATTTCACACCATAATCAGAACATAATTCTAATCACATTTTTATGTATGAATTGTTTTTAATCTTATTTCCATGGTAATAACCTATACCTTTTTTCATTTGTAATATTTATAGAGAAGAGGTTTTAAAATGTTTTAGATTACACTCAGTGATAACATTTCTCAGGGTAGCCTTGGAAAGACATCTGCATTAGAGTATTCCAGAAAATATTTATATTGAATATATGACAGTATTAAAGTTCATCACAGCACTTTGGCAGCTGCTCCAGATGCTACCTAATCTAGGGTTTTAAGATTTCAAATAAGAGCTTATGGGCAGTTGTCAAGGTAATTTCTCTTCCAAGAATTTATTTGGGCAATTTCATTGCTCCAGTCACTACAGCTAAGATCTCTTTCTTAGACTGAGCATAATTTCTTTCAAATTTAGTCAGTGTGTGACACAAACCAAGTAGTGCTTTCACTGACATCTTAAAATTTATGTGATATCAAAGATGTAGCTTGAGGAGAATTTCACAAGTCAGGATTAAAAGTAAATTGTCAGATATACTCACACTTTTACTCACACTAATTTTTCTTGTTGGGTTATATTTATTTTGTTAAACTTATTACTAGAGATGTAGTCTATCTTTTTATTTTTTTCCTGGTGCGTTTTGTCCTACCAGTTTGCATAATGGCCTTCATAAAGTCTCTGTAGAAAACCCTTAAATGATGATATGTATTTGTATGCATAATTATTCTTGTGCATACATGGCTGAATATTTCAGTGCTTTAAAAAATGTTCACTATTTCTTTTCCAATTAAACATTGTATATACGTGTCTTAATGCTTCTTGATATTTTTTCATTAGATTGCTCTATTGCATTAAAGCATTTTAGGATTTTAATTTATTTAAATTATTTATCCTCCTGTATTTATGGAGGGGGGTGGAAAGCTATTGATATCAATAGCTTTTCATTGAAGTTTAAAGCTATGCTTAGACATACTAATCATAACTTTTATCAACATTATCATCTTAGAAAATGAAGGATAGTCACCAGCGGGCTTCAGCTTAGAGACAGTACCTATAAAACAGAGAAACCACAATTTGACAAAGCCATCTCAATTACTGGGTCACTGTGTCTAAAGGGCCAAACTGAAGTGGAAAGCTGTGCAATTGTTCCAGTAATTAAGTCCCCAAGAGCTGAAAACACATTTTGCCTAGATAATCCAAGTAATTCTGACTCAAGTGTCCAAGTGCCTCATTTTAAAATTACCCAGTGTACTAGAAATCCAGACTTATGGAAGAGCTAAATCAGAGAAAGAGTCTCCTGCCACAAAAGGATTTAGCCAAGTGACTCCTTCATTGTCAAGGAGGAAAGAGCTCCCCAGGAATGAGAAAAATTCTTTGCTTATTAACAACCTGAATTACATGTCCAAGTTGACCAACTTTGTAGAAACAAAGAGTTAATGGAACAACAGACCTAATTTCTGATGCTCTTGTTCATCAGTCCAGGGCAATGCCTGGGAAGCCAAATGGACATGGCTCAGTTTATAGGTTCTTAATAGCTGTCTAATCTTGGGAAATTTGTGTATTCTCTGTAAGCTTTTGTTTACTCATCTGTTAAAGAAGTTATTATAGTATTATATTTTTGTATGATTTTTGAGAGGATAATGTAAAACAATTGAAGTGAAACAATTAGTCTAGAACCAGAAAAACAGCTCTCAGCATCAACTGCTGATTGTTGGACTTTGGCTAATGTGTGCCTCCCAGATGAGGCCAGCTTAAATTAGAAGTCACTTTCCAATAGATCAGTGGTCAGTGAAGACACTATGCAAGTACTAGTTTTTGTCCATTTTCACTCATTAATTTGAAAATTATTTAGTAAGTATTTGCTCTGTGCTAGTGACTAAAAAATGGGCCAAACGCTTGAGTATAAAGTCTTTCAGGGAAGACAGATATTTTAATTTTAAAATATAAATGAACATTAATTTTTGAAAAAATATTTCTACTATCAGATAATTTCTTTCTGGAAAGTTCTTAGTAATTCTGAATGTGTATGTGTATACAAATTGTGGTATTTCTACCTGAATTTTTTGACAATAAAATTATACAAAAATGGCATAGTAAAAATTATTTAGGAGCAAAGACTGTTGTCTGTAACAGAAATTACCTAATCCAATGTGAAGTCTGGGTAACTACTGACTTAAATACCAAAATTGGTCATATTATTGGGGAGAATGACTCTCCTCTTACTCTGTAACAGAAATTACCTAATCCAATGTGAAGTCTTGGTAACTACTGACTGAAATACCACAATTGGTCATATTATTGGGGAGAATGACTCTCCTCTTACTTACTTCACTCCTGGTGTGTTTACCCACTTCTGAACATAAAAATGGAAAAGGAACTGAGATTAAATCATAAGAAAACAAACCATGTATCTCATCAGAGATGCTACTGACAAACAAATCAAAACCACAAAAGAAAAAAAATGGGTTTGGCTTTTCCTTTCTGTTGCTGTGACAAAAGGGGGGAAAAAAAGAAAGAAAAGAAAAAGAATCATAATAATTCTGGCCTAGATTGTTCATGTTTCATACCAGGTGGTGAGAAACCAGTCTTCTGGTGACTGGATTTCAGAAAACTACAAGGAATAAAGCAAACAGCTACCTCTCTAGAGGAATTAGGGGATATCTATATCTATATGTTGATAGATAAACAGATACATGTAGACATATAATAGATGTACACAAACATACAAAAATAACATTTTTGTATTCTAGAGTTCTTATTTGTGACAGTTGTCACCTTTGACATGAATAAACACTAATCCTATAATAGATTCATTCTTGGGGCTGGGGTTGTGGCTCAGTGGTAGAGTGCTTGCCTGGCAAGTGTAAAGCACTGGGTTTGATCCTCAGTACCACATATAAAGTAAATAAATAAAATAAAGGTATGTGTCCATCTACAAAAAAAAATAATAATAAAAAGATTCATTCTTTTTTTCTTTAAAACCAGAAATTGGGAGACATAATTAGTCCAATATGTCATCTAATAACTGAAATACTTATATTACAGACATATGTCCAAATACATTTCTTGTGTTAATTTATTCAATGCTGTTATTGATCCTTTGACAACATATTAGTAAGGAGAAAAGCATATTAGTAAGGAGAAAATATCCCAAAACCCAAAATGACTCTGACTTGACTTACTATTTATTTCTAACTCATGTTGTCATCTATTATAGTCCATATGAATCATCTCCATATAGCAACACAGGGACTCAGGCTTCTTCCACCTTAGAATATTGCTACCTTTAATATGAGGCTTTAAGTCACCGGAGAATGGAAAAGAACATCAAAGGGAGATGAGCTAGAGATGGAAATGATATCTACCACTTTCACCCATAGTTTGTTGCCCAGAGCTGAGTCAAGTGGCTAAAAAAAATGAATTTGCATAGTAAAAATCATAAAAATGCAAATATGATAAGTATAGTTTCAAACTTTACATCTGACTTTCTGAGCAAGCACATATCGAGTTTCTCTGTTTTCCACTGAGGTAGACAAGGTCTCATCCAGCAACTGCTTCCAACTCAGTGTCTATTATCTTTAAGTATTTAAGTAGTATCTTTAAGTCTATTATCTTTAAGTCTATTATCTTTAAGTCAACCCCTCTCTAGATGTGGCTCTCAGTCCAGCAACTCTGACTAAAGAAGTACAACATTCTGTCCATCACCTTGGTACCATCCCCAACACATACCTACCCAGTATGTGATGTAGCTGCAATGGCTACAACAATAAATGCCATCATGAAAAGAGAATGGAATGCACTCAGTAGATGCTAATCTAAGGTAATTTTGAAATTTTGCTGGGGAAGACATTGTGAAGGCTTCCAAACATATTGGTGAGTAAAGTTCCTTGATTTGAAACTAGTCGTTCTCTTGGAACTGTTCTCTTTTGTTTTGTACATGGCTTCAGATTTTGTCCTCTAAGAGGCACTTCAAGCCCGTTGGCTTGAGTGAAAAGACCATGCTTATTTTGCTCTTGCTGCAAACTTGAGAATTAAAGAATTTTATTACTCATATTTCTCATAACTTCCAGGTCCTATACTTCAAGATTTTCTTTCATTTTTCCAATTAAACCAGAACGTTTTTATCCGACACCATTTTGGTTTTGGAAAAAGTGTTTCACATAGCCAAATGCATAAAATTACATAAGAAAATTTTGACTCATTTCAATCACTTCCTATAACGCTGTCTTCTAATTATGACAGGTAGCATTTTCTCAAAATTTTTATCACTGCAAATCATACAATATCATATTTCTAGCCTCCAATATCAATTTATCCTCTAAGTACTATACCACTGCTCCTATTTTCAGTGCTTGAAAAGGAAGCTCCTGTAACAAAGCATTTAGCACTAATTAAAAAGTGTCAATTTCTGTTTTAGGCTAATAAATAAAGCTAGTAATTGGAATTAAAAGGTGCCCAAATTTCCAATATAGAATAAACCATAAAATAGATTTCATGTTCTTATCACAGATAATCATACCGTGCTCCAAGTAGTGATTTCTTGAACTGAATCTCATTCTCTCTTAGAGTAGTTAGATCTTCAACATGTGGCCTTTAAAGAATTTGTGGAATGGTATGAGACAACAAAGATTTAGATGTGCAAGATTTCTGTGGGCCAGATTTGGGGAAAGCCCATATTGTTTATTATTTCCTCCTAACATTCTACTTGAGAAATCAGTCAAGGGCAATTAGCAAGTCTCTATTTTCAGAACTCATGTCTCTAACATCTTGTCAATCTCTGATACATCTGCTTGAAAATGGAAGCTTTAATCTAAATAAAAAAATCTAATTTGGGATATGTATTTTTTTCTAGCACAATTCATTTATTTTTATTTAAAAAATTTAACTGATAAATAGTGCAATGGTTTCCATAAATGTCCATTCTGCTGGTGGCTCAGGAGACCAAAGTGCAAATAGAAATGTGGACAGTAAAGGCCATGATTACAAGGTTTCAATGAAAATAATTTCTCTTGGGCTGAGGATATAGCTTGGTTAGTAGAGTGCTTGCCTTGTATATACAAGGCCCTGGATTAATCCCCAGAACCAAAAAGAAAAAAAAAGAAAAAAATATATGTACTTGGGAATTAAACCAGAATATCGTCTTGTTATATCATGGTAAAGAATTTGAATTCATTTTTCCCAGGTCCTGAGACTTAGTGAGAGGCTGTACTTAAAGGTGATGAACTAGTTTACTTAGCAGAGAAAATTTGAAGGTGGCAAACATTAAGACTGCAGTATTGTTAGTACTGGTTGCTTTGTTTGTTTTTTGTTTGTTTGTTTGTTTGTTTGTTTTGATACCAGGAATTCAACCCAAGGGTGCTGAACCACTGATCTACATCCCTATCTCTTTTTGTTTTTTATTATGAGACAAGATTTCAGTAAGTTGCTGAGGTTCTTGCTAAGTTGCTGAGGCTGGTCTTGAACTTGCCATCTTCCTGCCTCAACCTCCCAAATTTCTGGGATTTCAGGCATGTGTCACCACGCCTGACAAGGAGAACAGGAGCACAGAACAGCAGAACAGAAAGATTTTCAACACCTGCAGCTTGGACAGAAAAGAAGTTTATATAAAGGTGCAGCTAGGGAGGACATGCTTGCTAGACCAAATAAAAGGAAGCCAAGTGTTTTCCACCAAGACAATTTGAAAGATGCCTTGAGGGCACTTCAGAATAAGGCAAAGCCAGCATTGTCACAAGTCCAGAGATGTAAAAATGCAAGGTTTTTTTTTAGCTTTTCCAGAGTAGAATAGGTTCAGAAAAGAGCCCCAGGGTGCCCTGCGAGCCCAGAAGTGCCTTAGAATTATTTTACACCAGTGTTCAATGAAGACACTCAGAGGCTGCTACAGCTGTGGTTCCAGCAGGCCCAAGCACAGCTTGCGCTGGAAGCAAAACTGGGAATTCTTCAAGTGATGCTGGCTTTGCTGCCATGTAGTCTGCAAGAGTTATGAAGTTCTGCAGCTTGCCCTGAAATTTCAAAGGAAAGCCTAGAAGGCCATGCAGTGTACCTGCAAAGTCTATGTCCCTGAAGTCAGCCCTTGAGAGGCCAAGCATAGCACTGAGGGAGTGGACCTGAAGCTGCAATGGTGACTCTGGAAAGGTAGAGCTGTCAGCAATGTGCAACACTTGTCATGCAAAGAGGCGGGGGTCTATATGCAAAGCCAGCCTGAGAGAACTGCAACCAGCAAAGGAATACTGTTGCAGCATCCCAAGCCAATGGTAGCCCAGGTGACCAAGTGTGCCCCAGACTCTGTACATGAAAATTGGAGATTAAATGTTTTCTCAAATGGGTTTTAGTCTTGCTTTGGGATGAATTAAATCCCTCTTTCTTATTACCAGATTATTTACTAATTTTTATTTCTCCTTTTGGAAAAGAATGCTTACCTGTGTATTTCTCACCATTGTATCCTGGAGATATAATTTTCTTTTCTATTTATGCAGTTTTCTTTATGTCCCAGAGGAGATTTTGGGCTAGAATTGTGTGTGTGTGTGTGTGTGTGTGTGTGTGTGTGTGTGTGTATGTGTGTAAGATGTATGTTCCCCAAAGCTCTGTGTATTAAAGTTTTGTTCCCTAGTATGACATAATTTATAGGTAGTGGAAACATTAGTAGGTGGGGCTCCATGGGACGTCCTAGGAACAAAGGGAAGTGTGGGATACTAGTCTCTTCCTCTTCCTGTTTTTATTCTCCCCTCTCTGGTGCTTCTGGGATCATGATGTAAGTGGTTTTGCTCTGCCATGTGCTTTCCATTATTGTCATATGGCACACCCACCAGAGGCTCAAAGCTGTGGGATCATGGACTGAAACATCCAAAACATTGAGCTAAGTAAACCTATTTTTAATAAGTTAGTTGACTCAGATGTTTGGTAATAGTAACAGAAAGCTGACCAATACCTATTATAACTCTGTATATATATGACCAACCATATGATATTTTAAAAAAATATATATATCTTTTGTAATATTGAGAATCAGGACAAACATCTATTTCTCTTCAAATATTATCATTTGTATGGAAAGCACTTAAAAATCCTTTTTCTTGCTTTGGAAATATAATGTATATTATCATCTATAGTCACTATATTATGCAAAAGCACACCGGTTTTCTTACTCATATCTAATTATAACTTAGTACTGATATATGGATCTCTCACTATTTGCTCCAGCCTCTGGTAATTATCATTTCTACTTTAACTGCTATGAGACAAACTTTTAAATTTAACATGAGTGAGATCATGCAGTACTTATCTTTCTATGCCTGGCTTATTTCACTTAACATAATGATATCCAGTTCTATTTTGTCATATATGAAATATTTATTTTTTCATGACTTAATAGTATTCTATTGTGTATACAAATTACATTCTATTTGTCTACTCATTAGTTGATGGACACTGCATTTCTTTTCACATCTTGGCTACTATGAACAGTGCTGTGATGAACATGGAAGTGCAGAAGTTTCTTTCACATACCCATGTCATTTCCTTTGAATATATACCCAGGAATGAAAATGATGGATCACATACTAATTCTATTTTTAATTTTTTGAGTAACCCTCATAATAGCATTGGTCTTGATTAATTTCTGTAGGATACTTTATGATCCCAGGTAAGTGTCAATGTTCCCACTGCTACAGCCATGTTTATCATTTTGTTTATTTTAATATACCATATGACAAGAAGTCCAATGATCACTAAACTTTATTTGGACAGAAAAAAGTTACTTGAATAGTTGCCTTTGATGATAAAAATAATGGTGAATATTGAATGAATAATCACTGTACTTGTGTCTTCCTCACAAAGACTCTGTGAAATAGTATTATTTTCATTCCATTTTACAGATGAAAGCATGAAGAAGTCAGGAATTTGACCAAAGTAGTTTGTAACTGACGGAACCAGGATTCAAACTCAGCCTGTCTTGTAAACGTAGGCCACCAATGTCCATTCTATTCTCCTTGTATAGTGATGTACCTAAATAGGTCATTGAAGTTCTTCTCTAAAAAATATCTAAGGCTAGTACCCTTCCCTTAAAGGTCTTAACATGATAATGGCCTCTGTGAACAGATGATTGTTGCAATTTCCACCCCAAGATTTCTAATTCCAATTTATCCCTACACAGGGATCAGTGACTCTTGTGGGCTAGTGTCACTTGAATGCTCAAGTTTACTCATCACTACAGAACACACAGACAGACATTTTGCAGCCCTCTAGTCACGAGAAGCAAAAATCTCATAATCAAAAAGAATCATATCTAGGGCTAGCTCATTTTATGGAACTTTATAAAGAGAACCATTAGATAAAGGGGTGGATGACAACTTCAAAATGTCTATCTACTTGTCTGTGTTCTTCACTTTTCGTATAATAAGATTAGAGACATAGAAAGTACCTAGGTTGGTAGGTAGAGACATGGAAACACACAGAGACATGATAGAGATGACAAATAGACACAAAGGATAGAAGAAGAAAAAAGAAAAAGTAAGGAAGGAGGAAAAGAGAGGAAGAAAGGAAAAATAAAGGAAAAGGGAGAAATGAAGGCAAGAAGGGGGAAGAGATGTGGAAGAGAGAAAGAAAAAGAGAGAGAGAATAGGTAGATATGATGAGTAGATACATATGACAGAAAAAGAGATGGATGAATAGATGGAGAGAAAGATGTATAGACAGATATATTGTTTTGCTTTTTTAGTTACATCATCTCTCCTTTTTTTCATGGAATGATGTATTTAGTAGTTTTTTCTTTCCTTTGATTTTTTTTCCCAAATTTTTTTGAAAAAGTGTATGAAATTGTGTATAAATTTTTACATCAGAAGAAAGTTGTGATTTTAAGTAATTTCCTTATGTTTTAGTTCTATAAATCCTTCCTTAAGTAGCAAAATATGTTTTCAGATCATTGCTTTAAAAATTAATTGAAACAATTTTTTCGGCATTTGCCTCCTAGAATAACCTCTTCTCTACCAAATAAAACTGAGTCTTCTTTTCCTTCCACTCATATTGCTCATATCCTACTCTGCCTCCATCGCATTTTTTTAAATTTATTTTTTTCTTTTTATGGCTTGGTCTTCATCTTCCTTCATTCCACACCCCCTACCCACAAAGACTTCAGTGCATTTGATCCAACTTTGCTCAACAATTCCTTCCTGTTTGACAAATCAAATGCCCTGGATATTTTTACATATTTTTCTTCATTCTCTGATTTTAATTGTTTAAGCATCCTTGCCATGTGGAACACCAATCCCTTCAGGAGATTCCTCTTTTCATTTTCTCAGTGGGAAAACACATCTTCTTATTATGAACTTTTAATGATATTTGCTTGCAAAACTAATGATGCTTTAATTTTTTTCTTTCCATTCTTTTGATGGATATATGTAAACCACTTCCTTTAAAATGTAAGTTTCAAGAGTTGAAGGAACTTTGGATTGTGCAGAGGAGACTGAGAGGAGGAGTGGGGATCTGGGGATGGGAAAGACAGTAGAATGAGACAGACATTATTACCCTATATACATGTGTGATTACAGTACCAATGTGACTCTGCACTATGTACAACCAGAGGGATGAGAGGTTGTGATCCATTTTTGTACAATGTGTCATAATATATTCTACTGTCATCTATAACTAATCAGAACAAATTAAAAATGAAAAAAAAAAATCTCTGAAGCTAAATAAATAAATAAATGTAAGTTTCATGAGGAGACATGAAGATTTTGTGTTGATCAACTCTGTGGACCCCTTCACCCCCAAATAAAAAGCCTGAACATGAATCAGATTCTTAATTTAATGTATTTTCTGCATGGGAATTCTATTTCAAAGGGGATCCATATATATTCTGCTATGTAAAGATAAATGTTATCGACTGGGTCCATTCATTAACACTTTAAAAATTAGCCACATAAAAACTCAAAGGAAAAGAATATTATCATATTAAACATACTTGTTTTAAAAATATTTCAAACCTCATGTCATACTTTTCCTTAAAAAAACAAATGCCAGATTCCACATAAAGTTTAGACTTGTTGTTCTTTTTAGAAGGGATGTAGAATTATACCTTTTTTACCTACTTGAATATGAAACCCATTAAAAGACAGAATGAGCAGTCAAGTCTTCTATGCCTTCCTGAATAGCACAGGGAAGATATTTCTAACATAAAACAAAAGCACATGTAGTTACTGCTGGACCAACAGGGGCCTTCCAGATCCCTCTGTAAAACTTATAGTAGGGATTAGTAGAGCAGGGCCTCTGGTTTTTGCCCAGAACCCAGCAGAAACTGTAGGAAGGAGTGTGGCAGGAAGCTAGGAAGATTTTCTTTCCCTAACTCATGGGTAACCTAACTTACTTTACCTTCACTGGGAGAGGCATAACTGGTGGAATAAGAGGGCAATGAGGTTGCAGAATGAGATGGGCAGCCACAAGAAATTGGACCCCCCCACACCCAAAGTCAGCTTCATGCATAACAGCAGAAAAACCACAGATGCAGATATGGGCTTAAGAAACTGGGCCATATTGACACATCTGTGCCCCAGAGAAGAGGCCCTCTCAAAACAAAGGACAAAGAGCAGCATCATAATCTGGTTGGACCAAAGGCCCAAACCAGTAGTGCAAAGAGGGTGCTTCCTTAAAGCTAACCGACCCATACAAACCCCAGAACAAACTCAATTTGGTAGCAACACACTTGGGTCCCTGGGAATTTTGTTTTGCCTTATTTTGCTTTGTTTCAATAAATGCTTTCCTCACTCTTCTGCTATTTGTGTCATGATTTCATTCTTGGAGTTTGTGAGACCACAAACTCATTGGATCTCAGTCATGGTGATGCAGCAGTAATGAAAAGGATTCTCATTAGAACATCATCATCCAACAACCCATTCCCAACAATGTTTTCTAACATATAGAGTTCAGCAAAAGTGAAGGAAGAGAGAGAGAAAGAGAAAAAGAGAGATAGAGACCCTGCTATTAATTATATGTCTCTTGAATGTTATAGTGGCTTTGACATTGAGAAGTAAAAGGAAATAAAACTATAAAAATGTAAAACAAGATAACAAAAAAGGAGACAAAATCGATAAACTCCATAAGTACCCAAGGAAACTTATTCTTCCTATAAAGAAAAAGAAGTGATTATTTCCTTCCAACTTTGTTATAACAGGACACATATCTATGATCATCCCTCAGTGAATACAAAAGTAATGTTAGTGTTTTTCATGGTACATGCACATAGTAGAAAACAGAGGAATTCTTATGAGGTTTATGAGAGCATAATGAGATTCTGGGTATGCTACTCCAAGGCTTTGCCTCTGCAAAAATCACAACGAATGTTAAATTAACTTAAATGCAATTATGTGTGCTTAGTGGAAGAAATGGACCTCAACTTCTATTTCTATTGTTTTATTTACAAACCATGTAAAAAGTCCTTAGGTTCTAGGTTATGTATTGAAAGAGATCTCATTAGGAACAAGATATACTGCTCTATTCCCCACAAAAAAAAACTTATTGGATTATAGGAATATTAAAAACTAAGGCAAGAAGGATGTACTAGTTTCACAAGAGGTCAATGGTAAAAAATTGTACAAATGAAGGTGTGGTTTCAAAATCTCCAGAGGAAAAGGGCATTTATTATAGTTTCTTTCATTAGTCTTTTTACATAAAAACATTCTAAAATATATATTAAATACACACACACACACACACACACACACACACACACACACACACACACATATATATATATATATATATATATATATATATATATATATATATATATATATTATTTCTGCTTATTTGTAAAGATGTCCATTAAAATGAACTAAATAAAGTAGGGCTAAAAGTTGTGATTCAGGAACAATCTACCACAGAGTTATGGCTAATACAAGAGAACTTCATATGAAGTCTAAAAATATCTGAATAAATTATGCATCTCAAATGCATATCTACTGTATTTTGAAATGCATGTTGCTAAACAGAGATTCCTTTCAAAACATGATTTAGGCAAGAGTATATTATCTGTTTTATCAGTTTTCTAAAACTAATGAAAAATTACTACTATATCAGCTTCCTTATAGTCATTTGACTTAAAATAAAAAAGTCCTCAAATTCACATAAATGTTGGAAAGCTCCACATTGATGAATCTCTTATAGTCTTGAATGTCCTCTATTATACTACAGACAAAGGATGTTTTTCAGTTCCCATGTCCCTTCATGTGTCAGCTGTATTTAACATTGTTAGCTATCTCACTGAAAAACTCTCTTTCCTTGGCATTTTGACCTCCAATTCTCCAGTATCTCTTCCTACCAGGCTGGTTTTGTGCCTTTATTGTAATCTCATCTCCTTCTGCTTTGCTTTTCTCTTAAGTGTTCTTCATTTTTGGTTCTACAACTGTTCTTTTATCAAAATTGGCTCTTCCCTTAGAAAAGTTTACCTGTACTTAGGACTTCAATTATCCTCTCTGCCCTTGATCTCTCTTCAGAGTTCTCAGAGGTATAATCACCTATATAATAAAACATCATTTGTAAATTCCAAAACAGTCTCAAACCTGACATGTCCAAAATTAAACACATCATATTTCACACTAACATTGTTTTTTGCTCCAGTGGTTTTTATCTCAGTAAAAGGTTCTCCCATCTATGTGGCTGCATAAGTCAAAAATCTGGGAATCATTCTTGGTAACTCTGCCCTGTGATAAGAGATTTATTAGTAATGCCTTATAAGATCCCTCCCTCAAAGCATGAAATTAAAAATAATTACAGTAAAAGTAAACAAATATGTGAGTAAAAACTTCAAGTATTGCTGGAGAAATGGTTACATACTAAAAGTCATTGAGAACCTTATCCAAGATCTTCCTTGATTATCACTCCATTGTATCATAACCTTTGTAAGAAAAATGTTGGACTCAAATATGTGGCACTCTGAAAGTGAAACATTTCCCCAACTACACAGGGTTTCTATGGAGCAGTGGCTCAGTATGTACTGGGAGGAGCCTTTAAAAAGAGACATTGTTTCTTTCAATGCCAATGGATAGGTCTGCTTTGAATCATCACTTATTATCAAAAATGCATTTGGACATTAGCATTCAGAATGCCCTTCCAACTTCAGCCCTGTCCCCAAACAGGGTGGGTGTACCAGCTCTGGGAACAAATTAAAAGGTTTTAGCTTGTTTGTGTTCTTTTCCAGAGAATAGGCTTCTGAAAAAGATACATTTGCCATTCTTTGCAAACTACAAGATAATGCATCTAGAGTAACTGTCCTGGTACTTTTAGAATAAGCTGGGCAAGCCTTGTTGCTGCCTTAAGAGATTTTTAATTTTATAGTTTATTTCAGTAATTGCTTTATTTTATAGTGCACTTACTTCCTGTAAGTGCACTTTGAGTATGTGGCAACTGTTGTTCCTTTAATTATAAGGTTAATAATTACATAATCACATAATTACAAGGTAAATACACAGTTATTTTTGTCTTGTGTCGAGGTAACTTAGTATTTGTACAAAGGAACCAAATGGTGCTTAGGAGTGTGTCTTTTGATTTCCATATAAATAGGTTTCAACACAAAATAAGATTGTATATTGTATTATTTTTTTTCTTTTAAATCATTTGCAAGTGCCAGACCAAAGTACACCTTTATGAAATAAGTTATATTAACAATGAGGCTTTCATTTTCTTATACTGTTGGGAAAACTTTCATAGTTTTTAAGAAAAACATTTGTTTTGGTTTGCTACTAAGTAATTTCAAGCTTTATCTTTTACTCTTGTTCTCAATTCTTAGCTTAGATCTAATACATTTATTTGAAAACATAAAAAAAACCTTCACAATTTAGAGTATACTTAAGTACCAATTAGTTCACAAACTAAAGGAACAAAAATGGAAAACATTAATACTCATTTCAGTTTCTTTAACTGTTAAATTACTATTAAAGATTTGTTTTGTTAAGTTTTGTACATGGGAATTCAACATTGCATCTACTTTTACAATGATTCTAGAATTTAAAAGACTTTTAAGCAAAGTGTTTTATATGTCTTATATACTCATTAATCATGCATAATAACCAAATAGATGTCATTCATTAATTATTCTATTCTACAGATATATTATGTCTGTGGAATAATTCTTACTTTTTTTCTAAAAATGAAATACCCTTTGTCCAATATGCTCATCATCTAATATGACAGATAAACAGATAAACCAAAAATTCCAATTTATGCTGAAAATTCCCCAATATTACTACATTGAAGACCCTAATAAAGCAAAAAGTGATTCATCTGTTAAAATGAGGGCAGATGAAGATGGGACCAAGGAAGGAAATGAATTATATGTTAAAGATGAAAAAGTACCAGATGTTCAGGCAAGATGGATCTTCAAACATAATGGATATTTGCCTATGGTTTCAAAAATTGCAGCAATGACTACTGGCTATTTAAGCTAGATAAAAATATACATATTAACAGTTTGATTTTTAACAGGTCAAATATCTGCAGGATTTTATTAAAGACTCTTGAGAGTTTAGAGTCTACCAATAATAAGATTGCTTAAAGGCAAAAAGAACTATAGGTTTTTCCCACTGATCAAAGTTTACAACCCTGGTAGAAGTACAATAATTCATTTATACCTGGTAACTAGAGGACATGAACAAGTGGAAATACTGATGCCACAAGGTGGGGACCCAGAAGACTGACTCTAACACATTAGACTCCTTAGAATGTATGTGAATCTATGACTGTGAAATGAAGGGGAAGGAGCCATCTCAGTGGAGTTGAGAGATTCCACAGTGTGGCATACTAGCTTTCCTCATGTTGATGTCAGATGAAGAGTTGAATGATGTTATAAAAGAGTTAAAGCAAGTGTTCTATGGTTTAATGCATGCCTGATATCTAATGTGAATTGGGATAGAAAAATATCCTCCACCTATTATGTGTCAGCAGTTAAGTTTCCAAGATGATCATAAAAGACAGCAATTAAAAGCAAAATAGAATGTGCACAGTTCCCCTTGAAATGTTTCCTCCTTTTCCTTGGACTGACTCCTGACTTTACAAATGAACAGTGAATTTGAGCCCCAAATGCCAAATGATGATTATGAAATTTGGTTTCTTATCAACTCCTTTGTATTTCCTATGGGCCTTTCCTTTAAGTCAGAATAGCAGGATCCTCAAATACAAATGAGAACTGGACTAAGCTCTTGAAGCAGGATGGTCAGAAACAAAGCTTCTGTGGAGTCACATCCCAATATGTGGAAGAGATGAAGGGTTACTGGGAAACAAGTACCCTGGAAAATCTATCCCGATGGTAAGCGTACTTGGAGATGAGACTGCACATGAAACCCAATACAAAGAAGGTCACCTCAGCTACACACTAGAGGGGTTTTGTGTTTGTCTAACTTCAAGAATATACTTTTAATTTTTCAGATAGAGCTATTTCAGGTAAAATTAAACATATAGAGTCATCTCATGTCTTAATATTATGAATTTCATTTATTTCTTTACTTTTACTTTTTATTTACTTTTTATATGGTGCTAAGGATTGATCTCAGTGCCTCACACATGCTAGGCAAATGCTCTGCCACTGGGCTATAGGCTCAGCCCTAATCTCATTTATTTCTAAAATAATAATAATAATTTGATTAAATCACAAGGAATTCTTCTTTAAAATATATAATCCAAAAAATCACATTGTAAAATGAACTATGAGGTGGTTCAGAATAAAAGTTAATTAACTCATAAGTAAAAGAAAAAGACATATCTGATATCTACTTATCAATATTTCAAAATTAAGGAACACGCATCATCATCTAACACAATACCAACTGAAGATGCACTTTATGCTCAGTTTAGTGGGTAATGAAAATGTTATAAAAGGAAGAGAAAAGGAGCAGAAAAGAAATAGATACCTCAGTAATTGTTTACTTGACTTTCTGTGTAACAGGACTGTATACTGAAAGGTATAGTATACTGAAAGCTATAGTATACTGAAAGCTATAGTATACTGGACTATTTCAAGCTATTTTAAAGTTTATTTTCTGTGAAATCTAAGCAACTAAATAAGATTGAGGTTATGATTTTAGTCTGACAAGTTTGACTAAAATTACTACCTAGTCTTTAAATTTATTTTTAACCATAAAATTTTATAATTCTTAACCTTTATAAGAAAGGACTACAAGAATGTAAAGCATTATGAGATGCTATGTAAGAAAGCAGCATTTTTCTTATGAGATAATTTTTAGTAGCATTTGATTAATTTGATTGATAATTAATTTGATTGATTAATTATTTTAAAATCATATAAGTTTTGATGATATTTTGAAACCAATACATGAATTAATATACATGCATACACATACACTACTGAAAAGTACTGTCCAAAAATAATTAATCATGACTCACAAATCTTGGATGGCTCTTTCCATTTGTCTAAATGACCCATCTGAATGGTACAATCACCGCAGCCTACATTTCATCATTGACCAAGAATAATGTTTGGCTCTACACTGGCCCTCAGGCAGAACTAAAATAATTTCCATTATGCTTTTCTAACTGTTAATTATATATTCCCACATTGCTGCTTTTCCAACTTGTGCTGGTTACTATGGTATTTAATTTTAAGAGCAATTGGCAACCACATGTTTTGCATGATTGAGGGAATCTAAACATCTGAAACAATGTTTCCTCAATATGTTCTGTGCATATGTATTCTGTGTCCTTCAATATGATGCTTAGTTTCTGACACAGAGGAATCTGAAGATAAGAGTTTTCTCTGGGCAACTGTCAGCACTGTCTGGATGTTTTTTTCATATGTTTGCAGTGCTTACCAACTTTAAGTCCTCCTAATGTACAGAATAGTCCCAAAAGATATACTTGAATCATGTTTATATGCATGTTCACATTTTTTCACATCAAATTTCATTACAATTAATCTTTGTATTATATAAACATGCAAATATTGTTTTCTTGGTGAATAAAATTTATAGATACCTGAAATAGTGAAAACAAAAGTTGTATGGCTTTTTTTTCCTCTTAAACCAAAATAACTTACAACAATCCTAAAGTCTCATTTTGCTTCTCCCAAATGTTTTATATCTAATTATAATGGAAAGGAGATCCATATTAGGAATTGGTGTGTCTTGCACACCTTTCTTTAATTTGCTAAACTCTCAGTTTGGCAGAGCATGTGTTCCCAGCCAAGGGCCATTTAGATAACTCTACCAGTCTAGAGAATGCAGCAAATGGGTCTGAAACAACCCAGAAGTGCATCAGTCATAATTCTAACACTTGTCATGTTGATAATAAATATCAAAAAACTGGGAATATATAGCCCAGAAAACCAGAGGGTGTTCTGTATTTCATTTGGACATTGTGGCTTATCCCTCCTTCTCATCTGAATTTGCTGATGTGCTTGGTAAACATGATCTTAGCCTTAGCCATTCTGTATGAAGATCACAACAGGAAACTATCCTCACTTTGTATTTATGTTCCCATGGGGACACACATATTCCTTAGAGAATTTGGAGACCTTTCTGCTTTGATAAGTCAACTGAATACATGCATTTCTCTACATTAAGGGCAGGAAATGTAGGGATGAGAAAAAGAGATAGCTTTGTTTCAGACATAGTCCTCATCCTTGATATTCTCTTAAACAACAAGCGGAATTCTTCAAAGACACTAGGAATTCTGAGTAGTAGAAAAAGGTCAAGGTTTCTCATAAGAGAAACCTCAATACCTCCAGAATGTGTGAAACTACATGGAAATCCCTTGTTAAGTATTTGCTGTGATGGAAATCCCTTGTTAAGTATTTGCTAAACTCTTATTAGACCTAGGATGTTGAGAGCCACAGCCAAAGGGGCCCCAGCAAACTTCCAGCTTCCAGCTGATTGGCTCCTCTGCGGTGATGCTCATGGGCTGTATCCCCTTCAGCTGTGGCTCTCAACACTAGTTGGTGTAGCAAGTTGTTAAAGGTAAGATGAATAAAATAAAAGCTAATACCTCAGTCTAGTGGCTGAAAGTGAAACTAGCCAGCATCTATGACAATGACTGCCTCATTATCTCCTTTTATTATATACTGGAATGATTCAGTCACCAGTTTGACAAGATTAAGTACAAATAAATAAAGGATGAAGGTACAGAGATATGAAAGAGAAAACCCATTTTATTGATAAAGTAACTGAGACATAGAGACACTTAATAACTTGTGCAAGCTATATTTAACCACCAAATGCCAGAATGAGTAATAATGTCTATCTCTATGACTTACTCTTTTTGCAACTTTATTATAGTATGGTGGTCTAGACAAGGGTGATGACAACTTATTTGCAGGACTTATTTCAGCTGGCACCTAGATCAATGTCACTGTGTCCACCAGGAGGCTTGTGATAATTATTTGTTTATTCCTCCAGCAGGCATGGTCCAGACTTGTGCCACCATGTCTTCTTGTGGCATCTGGAGTGTAGTGCTGATAACACACTTGCTTGTACTCGTGAGTGCTGTGGTTTGAATGATTTTGTTCAATCCCAAACTCAAGAATTAATAAATTAATCTCCATTGCAACAGTATTGGAAAGTGGTGCCCTTGAAGAAGTTTAGCTCATGAGGGCAGGGCCTTCACAAATAAATCAATGCCATTGTAAAGAGGGCTGTGCAGGAGTAGACTTAGCCCTCATGAAAAAATTAATATCTTTATGAGCCTGAAGGAGTGGATTTGCTTCCTTTCCATACTTCTGCCACTTAAGGGCATGGTGTTTGTCCTTCCTTGAGTTACCATATTCTGCCTTGTGAGAACAGCACAGAAGAAAAGACCCACATCAGATTCTAACCCCTGAATCTTGGACTCCCTGTCTTCTGGAACTCTGAGAAAATAAATTCTGTTCTTTAAATTACCAAATCCACATAATTCTGTTATAACTATGTAAAAGGACTGAGATAGTTTAGATAGGAGTCCTCCTACATTTCTTATGTCTTGGACATCCATACCCCTGCATAAGTTCCTTAGGGAAGGAGTAGGTCCAATAGGAAAGAAAGTAAGAATTCAAAGAAACATCGTTCACTCAGGAATCCTCTGCTTCCTACTTATGGTATCTGTTTCTGGAAACAGTAATCATGTGACAGTTTAGGTGGGTAGATCATTATCTTCCATCATCATAAAAATTCAACTGTGGCTCAGTGAATTGTTTTAGAAACATTCATTAAATGTATATAAGCAGATGTAACTGCAAAACAATAGTACACTTTGTATTTTGGAATAATTTTATATTTATATGAAAGTTGTAAATATAGTACAGAGTTTCCATATATCCTTCATCCAGATTCTTATACTTCAACATCTTCTATAACCACAGTACATTTATCCAAACTAAGAAACTAACTTGTGTTCAAGAAGTCAAATGCTTCACTTAGAGCCACAAAAAAATGCTTGAGTAGGGCTGGGACTGTAGCTCAGTGGCAGAGCTCTTGCTTATCATGTGTGAGACACTGGGTTTGATTCTCAGCACTGCATATAAATAAATGAATATATCAAAGGTCCATCAACAACTAAAAAAAAAATTAAAAATGGAAATTAAAAAGTGCATGAATAATAATAAATTATCAATGTTTGGAAGACAATATTATAATGATGCATTTCTTCCGGAATTAATACACAAACTTTATATACTCTTTATAAAATAACAGTAGGATTTGCTTTACAACTTGACACAGTTTTAAGTTTTATTTTAGAAAAGTTGAGGCTGAGCAAGGTGGCATATACCTATAGTCTCAGCTACTCCAGAGACCAAGGCAGGAAACTTGCCAGGTCAACACAGACAAGCCTGGGTAACTTGGGCAACATAATCAGACTCTGTATCAAATTTTAAAAGTGGAATAATAAGAGAAATGTATCCTAGGCAATATTAAAATATCCAGTTTATATAAAATAATTTGGTTTTGATTTAAAAATAGAAAGTCCATCCAAAGAGAACCTTCAGAAATAGATTTATATTAACAAAAATGTAAATGTTGCAATTCAAATCTGTAGGAGAAAAAGGATCATTTCACACATAAGCATTTTTTATAAAAATTACCACAGTATCATTATGATTTTGAGAACCATATGTCAAAAGAAATTCTCAACTTATTAAAACTACTAAATAGGCTAAGAAGACTAAAAATAAAAGCTCAGAATAAAAATTGAACGTAAAAATATGCAAAAGAAGATATAAAATAGTCAAAAATATTTAAAAATAAACCAATTCTAAATGGCATGGAACTTTCCAGAATATACCATATTTAACTGGGCAATATTTATCTTAAAAATGATTACTCCCATTGCTGTTTTGGAATGACAATTGTGTGAAGTTAATGGATAGAATTCATAAAACCGTTCTGTGAATTGATTGGCAACATGTATGTAAGAGATTACAAACTCAGTAGTTCTAACTTTAATAACCGATTCCTAGGAAAAGTTAAAACATTCAGATAAAGATAGGACAACAACTACCACAAATATAGTTACTATTGCATTGCTTAATAAATAAGATAAAAAATAATCTAGAAGACTTCAATAGAGAGCAACTGAGAAAACTGTTTTGCTTCACATAGATATTGAAATACTAGAGATTATTAAAAATGATTTTGAACACATATGTTTGTTAATTCAGGAAATGTTGATGCTATGTTGTTAAGTAAGAAAACAGACTACAAAGCATATGAAATATAATAAATGGAAAACATCTGAAAATATATAGATCAATATGTAATTTTAACAATAATGATTCATATTCTTAGTGTTGCTTCGTCTCATTGTCTATATATTTATTATACATTCCAGCTTAAATTAAACATAAGTCATAAAATTATCTATACTAATAAGGTAAATTAAATAGGCGAATAAATACTAAGTGAGTTTTCTTTGAACTAAAATTTGCCACCATTAGATACTGAAGAATCGTTTTCTGAAGTAATGGTATGAAAGGGTTCTAAAAATTTACAGGAAATGAGGATATATGTTCCATCATTAATATCATTGAGTTAAGTTAAAAAGTCAGATAAGGGCCTAAGGTCACATGGAGATTTTAATGGAGTGTATTCTTGATTCAATAGAAATGTCATAGACAAAACATTGGCATCAATGAACTACACATGAATTAAAGATAAGTGAATCAAAAACCTTAATGTACTGCTTTGGAGTCACAAAATCTGTATAATTGTTAAATGTTTCATTAATTTACCAAACGGTTCCTACTTCACATCTTTTTCTATTACAAATTGGTGGTAGTACAACATACATTCAGTCTGCACAAAATACAAAATGTTAAGATAATACTTAGAGATCTTTTGAAGGAAGTTAAAAATACATATCATTAGAAAGTATATTTAGCATTAGAAAGATTTGTGACTATAGAAAAATTTCGAAATAGTATTAAACTTCCAATATACCTGTTATAATATTAATAATACTATGCACAATATAACATTGCATAATGTAGATGCTTTAACATGTTATTTCATTTGTAATTCATATATCTCTAAGAAATAGATAAATAAAACCCTTATAACTCTTTGTGTAAAACTAAAGTGTAGAGAGATAAAGATAAAATATATAATCTTCTGGTTAGACAAGTGGTCAGTAATCAGTTTCAGTGTTGTCAAGGACATAGTCAGTCATGTAAAAAATACACACACACACACACACACACACACACACACACACACATATATATATTGTTTTATATGAACATTAGTTAAAAGAATCAAGGAAATCTATCTTGGAGAAGAGATTATGTTGGATATTGATAGGTTCTAATTTCAGAGTACAGTAAATCTTAGATATAATTTTGACACCTTTTAATGGAAAGAAACCATTTTTTTTAGTTTGCTTCTTGCTACTTTGAGAACTGAGAATCTTGAGTTCATCTTTAAAATGAACATATTAATCCCACATTGTGGATTTGATTCTGAACCCAAGAAAGGAACACAAAAGTTACAATATTAAGATTAGAAAATGTTTTAAAACTATTACAGTTAATTTATCAAATTCAGACTCCATGATTATATTGTAAAATAAAAGTTCTGAAAATAACTATAAGGTTCAGTGATAGAGTATTTGCCTAACATGTGTGTAGGCCCTGGGTTACACTGTACTGTCAAAATTAGTAAATACATAATTACAGTCTTTGGGACAAACAGCTGCAATAAACTCTGAGCATTTTAGATATTCTGAAAATATAGTATAATTAATAATAATATGCTAATAATAATATTAACATAATTTTTTGTCTTTGTTGTTCTATCATGTCACTGCCTATTTATTGTTGAGGTGTATTTTGATAAATTAATTATTTTCTCAGGTTCAAGATAATATATAAGTTCTTCAGAGATATATAAGTATCTTCTGGGTACCTGAATTTGAGAACAAATATTAGGTGTTCTGAGTTATTTTAAGACCATCATCAAACCCAAATATTTTATGCTGTTTTTCTTTTTTTTTTTTTTAGAAATGTTTTTTCTTGATCTTGGGATTGTATAATTCTTGTGTTACCCTGAATATGTGAGCATTCTCAGTAAAGGCTGGGGTATAATTTTGAAATGGAGGCTGAAAATAGAGATGTCCTAAGAACTGGTGAGGATTCTCCAGTGGCCCTGTATTTGGCTCTTTAGAGTTTACAAGCAACGCTTGCTCCATGGAATTTGACTTCAGGTATCACTAGAATTCCAAATCCACAAGGCTAAACTCAAAATCATTTGAATCACTTTAAGACCACTAGTCTATTGGTTAAAGTCATAATCTCTGAAATGAAGCAATTTGGCTCCTAAATCTCCCATAACATTTATTGCCTATGCAAATTTCAATTAATTATTTTACTTCTCAGTCTGTCTCATTAATTTCATCTGCAAAGTAAAGATTTTTAAATAGTGTATACTTTGAAGTTCATATAGTTTGGAAACTACATGAATAAACATATTTTATGGTCAGAATGATCTCTGAAAACAAATATCGAGTAAATGTTAGCTATTGAGCTGGGGTTATGGCTCAGTGGTAAAGTGTTTGCCTAGCATGTGTGAGGTACTGGGTTTGATTCTCAGTGCCACATATAAATAAACAAATTAAGTAAAGGTCCATCAACAACTAAAAAAATATTTTTAAAAAATTTTAGCTATTAATAATTGTCCATCTGAATGCATTGGTATATTTGAGGCATGATACTCCCTTAAAACTCTTAGGACAACCAGCATTCATCTATCTTAGGATTCTCTTTGTAGACTTCAAATGTCCTCTGAGCATTTTAGATATTCTGAAAATGTAGCTAATATTAACATAGATTTTTGTCTTTGTTGTCACTTCCTCTTTGTACGTTGAGTAATATTTTAATCAATTAGTTACTGTCTCAGGTTAAAAGACAAACATACCATTTTTTCTTTGGATTGTGGATATCTTTGAACAACTATTGGCAAGTTGTCTGGCTGGCAGAAATTGCACTAAGTAGCATTGTAATCCTCAGCTGGTTTAGACTTATGTACTTTTGAGGTTTATGTTGTCATCTTAGACCTCCAATATTGTGTGAAGAAAAGGCAAGAGATTAGTTGTTAATCCATTATACATGAATAATAAAATTATGGAGAGAAAGGGAAAAGACTAGAAGAAAGTGTGAGAAACAGAAAGGGCAGGTACCTCACTCAGGATCAAGGTTGAAGTTTTTAAATCTTGAGTGTATTAGTGGGAAAGGATAGAGTCTAGGGGGACTATTAGCTGGGGAGGATTGTAGGCTGGCATCCTTGGGCAGAGGAATGAAGGGAAAGAATACACAGGTTATAGCTTCTGGTAATTACACAAACCACACTGCAGGTCACATATTTCTTCTCAGCACTAGCACTCTGTTATAATATCAGAGAAATATGACAAATAATTATAAAAGACACACAAAGAGAAGTAAAACAGGTGACAAGAAATCTTTGAAGTGTTTCTGCTTTAAGAATACATATGAACAATCCTAATTTATAATTAATGCATCAATTTATTGTTTGGAATTTAAAGTATTTTCCCCTAGAAAGACTGTTTTAAATTGAAGTTGTATTCCAATATAACCACCAAATATCTATAACATAAAATAACATCTATTGAATACTGCTGAAAGTATAATTTTCTGTCAGCGTATAAAAAGCTTTGGATAAGATTTGCCTTGATTCCTGATTAAAGAAAAGTAAAACACTTATTAAATCATGAATAGAAGATAATTCCTTAAAATGATATAGGAACTTACCTGTGAAATAAGCATTAAGAGAAATTTAACATCCTTACTTACCATCAAAATGAGTTGAGGAAGTGTGATATCAGTATTCTGGAATTTCTAGCCTTTGCAATTAGAATCAAAGGAAATTATAAGCATTAAAAAAGAAGAGAAATTATTTTTATTTGTATATAATATAATGAATATCAGGAATAACCAAGGGAATAAATAAAAATTTTTTTTAGAAATAATAAGTTATAAAAGGTAGAGAGAGTAAAAGCAAGCATACAAAATCCATTTCACTATAGAATATAAGTAATCATATGGAATATAATAAAATATATTACATTCACAATAGCAAAACAAATATAATTATTGACATCAAAGAAAGTTTGAGGATCTATATGAAGAATACCATAAAATTTGACTGAATGAAATTTAATAAATGTATATAAGCATTTCTTTTTTAAAATGTAAATTTTCTCAGCTAATTTCTGTAATTTTATGTTATTCTCATCACAATTTTGAATAATTTTTTTTAAGAAGCAGGGTGATGATTAAATAATTCCAAATCTTATTTTCAATGCAGAAGTACCTACAAATTTGTATGAATTAATGACAGAAAATTATTTAATCATATAGATTGCAAGGCCAATTAAATGGTGAAAGGGAGTCTTTTTTTTGAGAGAGAGAGAGAGAGAATTCTTTAATATTCATTTTCTAATTTTCGGTGGACACAACATCTTTGTTTGTATGTGGTGGTACTGAGGATCCAACCTGGGCTGAATGCATGCCAGGTGAGGATTCTATCGCTTGAGCCACATCCCCAGCCCCGAAAGGCAGTCTTTTAAAAATAATGCTGCAACAAAAGAACATCCATATGGAAAAAATATACACCTCACTTTATACACAAAATTTGACTCAAAATGAACTAAAACATAAATATGGATATTTTTTGAAAAAAGAAAATCTTTGTGGCCTTACATCAAGGTAAAATATTTTTAGAATAACACCAAAAGCATAAGCCATTAATGAAAAAGTAGATAAAATATATTTCATTACAAGTTCACACTCTGTAGAGGACATTGTCAAGAGAATAAAAAGATAGGCCTCAGACTGGGAGAAAATACTTTTGAATCTGATGTTATACAACAAATTTGTACCTTGAATATATTTTTTAAAGTTCTCAAACTGACAAAATAAGACATTAAAAATTACTTTGCAAAAATGGCTAGAATATTGTATAGATTCTTCACAAAATATAATATGTGGATTGAAAATGAGTCCAAGGAAAGAAGTCCAACACCATTAGTCATCAGGGAAATGCAAATTAAACATACAAAGGGCAGAATGAAAAAATCCTTTGATATGTTGGATTGTTCTGTATACTGTATATAGCATTGGTTACCAGATTTTATGTCTAAATCTCATAGAACTGTGTAGCAAAAAAAAAGGAAATTCTTTTTATTTTATGTTTTAGTGCTTCAATTATAACAAATATATGGTTAAATGAATAAAAAATATAATTATGCCCAATATTTCCTGGAAAAAACTCAACAAGTCATTTGAAAAAGACAGACTCCAGAATCAAAATATCCTTAAAAATTTGACATGTTGTATAGATGAATTTTCAAGTGGGAAAATATATATGAATGAACAAATGATGTTTTTAGAACACTGGATTACAATGTGGGGTAAAATACTCCATTTCAAAATAAAAATTATTTCCATTTGAATCCTGGTTTTATTCAATTAATTAATTAATTTAGTACCAGGGTTTGAGCCTGTGGCTCTTTATCACTGAGCCACATCCTAGCCCTTTTTATTTTTTATTTTGAGACAGGATCTCACTAAGTTAACTAGTGCCTCACTAAATTTTTGAGGCTATCCTTAAACTTGTGATCCTTCTCACTAGCCCTGTGAGTTGCTGGGATTACAGGCATGTGCCATCACTCCTGACTTAAATCCCATTTTTAAAACAAACCAACTAAAAAGAAGGTCTAGAAAAATATTTTCTTTTTTTTTTCCTTTTCTTTTCTTTTGAGAACTGGGGATTGAACCCAGAAGCACCTAACCACTAAGCTACATCCCCAGAAATTTTTGCTTTTTGATTTGAGACAGGGTTTTATGTTGCTTAGGGCCTCAGTAAGTTGCTGAGGTTGGCTTTGAACTCATGGTCCTCCTGTCTCAGCCTCGAGAGTCACTGGGATTATTGGCATGTGCCATAGCACCTGGCTGGAAAATATTTTCATATTATTTAGGAAGAAAATAAATTTGTAAGCATAACACCATAGGTATGACTCATAAAGTAAAGCTAGTAGGTTTGAACACATAAAAATTCTTAAAAATATAAACTGTAAAAGACAAATGATGAACTAGGAAAAAATACATCATGTGTAAAGAGCATTTTTACTGCCAGCCTTAGTGTTAAAGGACTTGCTAATTTTATTACTGCTTTGGCCCAACTCTAAGGACAGGTAAATCTAGCAAATACGAAATAATCCCCCCCAAATAATTCAGGAGCTATCAGGCAAACAAAACAAATGCTGTTTGGTTTGTTTGTTTTGTTGTTGTTGTTTCGCCTTTTTAGTGGATATTAACCCTTTATTTTTCCATATGAGTATATCAGTGATTATTAATTGCAACTAAAGTCGCAAATATATGCAATAAAAAGTGAAATGTAATTCAAAAAGCTCAAGTGAAAAAAAATCTTAGATAAAACAAAAAATACACTGATCCATATAAGTGATAAGTCCAGAGTGATTATCTAATATGTATGTACCCAGCCACCAAATGCTGTGTCCCAGACACTGATTTTCTACATCTTGTCTCTAGCTGACAACCTCTTGTATTCTCTCCCATATGGTTCCAGATATTTCATGGAAACAGCAGCTTATAGGTTTACATTACAGCATACTTATTGTAGTATATGCTTTTTAAAAAACAAAATTGTCAATTTCTTCTCATGAGTGGGGAAGTCCTACATCAGACTTAAGTTGCAAATGCTGAACCTGATCCCAGACTCTGTCTCACTGTTATCATGTGACAATCATCATCATTCTATTATTAACCATGTCTAGTAGTCATGAGGCTTAACCCCAGTCACAGATTTTCATTTTAATTTATATTTGGTCCCAGAGATCTTGTTCTTGTTTTAAACATTCCCTAAGTTTTTTCTCCAAGTATTTTATTTCTAATATTTATGTACTTGAAGCAAACTAGGAGGAATCTCAGAGTGCAAACTTCTAATTTGTCTTTAACTAGACGCATAAGCTGAACCAGGGAGAAATGAGCCCCAGTATCCATATTCTTAATATTGTATAGAAAAGATATTAATTGGTATGAGAAGTATTTGATACCCACATCTGATTTAGTGGCCAAATAAAGTATAAGAATTCAGTTTACTTTGAATTTTGGATAAACAATGGATAATCTTTTAGTATGTTTCAAATATTGCATGGGGGATCCTTTTAACAAACAAACAAACAAAAGACTTATTTTTTTTCTTTTAACTGGCATTAAATTTTGGCTGCATTGCCTGGATTTTTATTTCTAAATATAACAAATTTAAGTTATGCACAAGAAATCCCTTCTTATAAGGAAATTGTTGTATCCTTAGGATCAGTGTTTCAGGAATCTGAAGGTTTTAATCCTAAAATGGTAGGCATTAAAAGTCTCTATCTCCTAGGATTGTGTGAAGATTAGATAAATTCTGAATGTAAAACATTGAGCATAGTGTTTGACCCAGAGTGCAGTTTCAGAAATGAAAACTAATTATTAGTGCATCAAATACCAAATTTATTGAAACTGAAAATAAATCAAGTAAAGGAACAATAGATTGATGCAAACTAATGACTTCCAGAAAAATGTATAAGATGATTGGACTTTAAAGGTGGCTGGCTAAGAAATAAGGGAAGCTACAGAAAACTTCTTATTTGATCCAGTTGTGGAATAGGAAGTCATGGTAAATTTATAGACTAATCACTGGATACAGAAGAGCCAAAGAAGAGACATTTTGACAGGTTTTCTGGGATCATACCATAAAATAAGTTTGCAAGGGGAAGGAAAAGGCAGGTAATAAAGCACATTGAAAGGCAGGCAGAAGAGTGTGGATTTAATGGCACACATACGAGGAAGCCTTTTTCAATTTTTGACCAAGGAAGTAAAATAATCAAATTGGCCCCTTACAAAATTAGTCTGTCATAAGTATGCAAGATGGATTGGAAGGGAGAGAAACCTATCAGAGAGCTCAGTTATGAGGCTATTGTAGTAATCTAGCTCCAAAGCAGGAAGGACCTAGATTAATTGGTGGCATGGGTGGGGGGCAAAGGAGTGAGCAAGTCTGAAAGACATGTGAAAGGAGAAGTGACAGAAACCCAGGAGGTGCAGGGGAGTCAAAGTAATGTCAAGAATTCTTAAATGTGCAAGGGGAAAAATAATAGTAATGGTGAAAGCATAAGGGCACTGATAACAAACTCGAAAATAGGACTCATTTTATAAAAACTGCAGTATTGAAATGAAAACAACTTTTCTTGGAATTACATTTTTTTTCTTTAAACAATCAACCAGTGTTACATATGTATCTTTTGGTTTTGAGTAATACTTCCTTGTAATTCAGATAATGAAGTGCAGGTGACCATTACCTGATAAGGCTTGAAAATCAGCCTAGTTCTATCTCTGTAAGCCATGTAACTTGTTACTTGTGTTCATAGAGTATGATGAAATGCTCTCAAATGTAAATTTATATAAACATTCGGAAATCTTCTAGTATTTTATTTTCCTCAGTCTATAATGAACAATTATGTGCATTGATCATAAGTATTCTAAATTAGAATAGAAATGTTAGATGATAGTCTAGAAGATAACTTGTCTTATACACTACTTTTATACCATTTTTTGTTTTGTTTTACACTTGGTGTTAATTTTTATACATTAAAAACATAATATATTCAAATAATTATGTATGAAAACATTCTTTATTTTTTAAGTATGGTAATTATTTGTAATTTCCCAGTCATTTTCCTCAACAATTTTTACCTCAACAATTTTTATTTCCATCCTGACAAAGTTACTTTATAATTTTCTTAAGTAAAAGTTTGTTTTCCTTTGGTTTATCCTCTAAAACAATGAATTTAAGAGAAGGTAGTTCAGAGAAACTGAAAAATCATGAGGAGAAATTTGAGCAGCAGAAATTTTTAAAACTACCATTTTAAAAGGAGTGTCTGTTTTGAATCAATAATGACCTCTCTTACTTTGAAGAATATTTCTTGGGCAGATTTTTTTTAAACAATTCACCTGCATTATGTCACTATAATCTCAAAGAAATTAATTTATATGGATTGGAAAATATTATTGCTCCATTTTTTCAGAAGAGGACAAAAAGTGAACATTAATAAAAGTTGTCCACATTCTTAGGACTAGTGGGTAGCTTAAATCAATCCAGATCTTCTGGCTTTTCCAACTAGTATAACCCTTAGTCAAAAAACAAAATCAAAATATATTAAAAAATCAATAAATGTTGTTAACTCTTGAGTAAGAATAAAAGGAGATGTTTTTAACACTCCAGTGTCACTATTAAACAGCTTTTCATAGATGCAACTCTTGGACTCTCAGAAGTCCCTGGAATGCTCCATGGCTCCTAGATGTTACATCATTCCTCATCCCAGGGAATTCCACTGTGACATGCAAGAAATAACCATGGTTAGTATGTTTTTAACCTCTCACAGACATTTCCTATTTTTCTTCCAGAAATTAACTATAGAATGGAAAGCAAAGAAATTAATTATTTTCATTATGAATAAGTCATCCTTGTTTAAAGAAGCAAAGTATAAATAAAACGTGCTCAGTATTTAAAAATTTGAGATTAATAGAACCGTTTAAAAATGTAAATTTCTGGGGCTGGAGATGTGGCTCAAGCGGTAGCGTGCTCGCCTGGCATGCGTGCGGCCCAGGTTCGATCCTCAGCACCACATACAGACAAAGATGTTGTGTCTGCCAAATACTAAAGGATAAATATTGAAGTTCTCTCTCTCTCTCTCTCTCCCTCTTTCTCACTCTCTCTCACTCTTTCTTTAGAGAAAAAATGTAAATTTCTTTAGCTATTTCTTTATGCTTTTAAATTTCTAAATATGCAACCTTATAATATTTAATCTTCACAGATTATAGACAGGTGAAGAGAGCTCATCTATGTTCTGCTGTACAGATCTCAAGGATGCATTTCTCTTCTCCTTACTACCCTCCTCCTCCTTTTTCTCTGCCTTCTTCTCTTCTTTCTTTTCCCCATCATCCCACTTCTTTTTCTTGTGCTCCTCCTTTTTCTATCAACATTTGATGATGATACTATAATCCGTGGAGTAGTATATTATAGCTATGCAGGCTAGTTACTCATTATTTTCCAGACACAAATGCTATAATATATATATATATATATATATATATATATATATATATATATATATATATTGATAAATTTGTGCATATAAAAGATTTTTCAAATATTTTTTAAATATTTGCTAATAAATATTTATTAGCAAATCAGAATATCCCATTTCGATTTGCTAATAAATGTAAAAGGAAAATCTTGCATTTTATTCATGCTCCACTTTATACATGATGTCATCTCACTGAATTTTGAAGGTTGGGGGTTTGGTGAGGAGCAGAAAAAAAAACATTGTTTTGAATGGAGTATTCTGTTCTTGAATTAATGATGACCTCTCCTGCTTGTGAAGCACATTTTTCTCAGGCAGATCTTTTGATTCTCTCTCTGACAGACTGCTGTATAACATGATTAATGAACATGACATAGTATGTAGTAAGTATCCCTGACAGTTGTAAATAAATATTCATCATACTAAAAAAGGCAATGACTCACTCCACTCCCTTCATCATTACAGGATCCTGTATACTTAACTCATTGTCCTCTGGTTCCAATGAGCATCCAGAATGCTCAGCATGGAATATGTGACTTGCACTTTGATTTACTTTCTCTAAAATTATTTCTTTTTACAACCTCCAGTGATTAATTCTATTTAAGATTAGGCTTACATAAAGTCAAATAGGCAAAGAGAGAAAGCCACATAGTCAGCCACACATTTAAGATGATAGCCCACTTTGTTCATATGATACATATCATACATCTGGGTGAACAATTCTGTTTTTAAATTTTTATTTAGGGTATATAAGATGTGCAGGATCTCTCCATCTAAAATACTATATAGACATAAGCAAAGATACATTTTGTTCTAGTAAACTTTTGGTTACTTTGAATTACCACTCACTCAATTTAAGAATAAAAGTAAATAAAATAATATTGCCTGTTATTCCAAACTAACCAAAATTTAAAATACAGTTAAAGAATTTATATCCATAAATTTTATAAGGAAGAAAATTGTGAGTAAAATGTATAAGAAAATAGAAACGAGTCTACACAGTGACCTATTTCTAACAACCTTGGAAATGTTGACTTTTATTTCCATTTCAAATTACAGCTTACATATTGGTTCAAGGTGAACCTATTGCATGCTTTTCAAATTGTATAGTATTTTGAGGGATGATACTGCACTTTAAAATACTTTAATTTAAAAGCTACATAATTCAAATTAAAGTTAAATGGATTTATACCAATGTAACTTTATACATGGTATAAACAATTCAAGTGGCATTGATGGAAAAGTTCATCACCTTTATGTCTTCCTTATCAACAGGAACACAACTTTCCTGAAACTTTGTAATAAATATACTGAAATTAATGGAAGTGGGTGGGATCACTGAATAGAAAATTCTGCCAGAGAGAACAACAGTATTGAATTTCTCAAGGGTCAACATTATAGCAGGCTACTATTCAGAGAAGATTTATGGCTAATTGGATGAGTCAGATGTAGTTCAAGGACAGGGCCATCTGAATTCTTCAGAATGAATGAGAAATGAATATAGAATAGTAATAAAAATAGTTAACATTAATTGAAAGTTTTCTGTTTTCCAAATACTATTTTGTATTTTTTTTCATGACTTAACTCAAGGAAGCCTTATAATAATCCTAGGAAGAAAATAACATTAGTTCTCATATTTTACAGAGAAGAAAACTAGGGCAAATAGAAGTTATATAACCTGTCCAAGACCAAACAGTTAATTTCAGAGCCAAATTGTGGTCCCAAACAATTTGTCTCCAGAACCTAAATTTAATTACTGTGCTGTATCAAACCAGGGTGATGATTTAGAGTGAAGTCTAAAGTTTATGATTAAAAAATTGTTGGATATCACCAAAGATCATAAATATTTGGCAGAATTTATTTATGTTCTCTTTCATCAAATTAGTGGAGTTCATCAAATTCTTAATAAGCCAATCTCCACATGAAATTAATTCCACATTGAAGAGCTAAGCACTTCCCCATCTCAAAGGGCCAACAGATTAACAAGAGGCATTGGAAGTAGGTTCTTTTTACCTCCTTTCAGTTTTTCTGTCTCTACTTGAAAATAAAGATTTATTAATTCATTCTTCTAAAATCTTTCTTAAGCACTTATGATATATCAAATACCTAGGAGAAAAATCTGGGACCTTACCTCAAACAATGTACAGTGTGGTTGAGAAGACAGTTACTTAACCAAGCATTCATTATCCTGTATTAATAAGGACTGCTTCGGTGGACATAGCAGAAATCACAGGAGCAAAATGGAATGTTGTTAAGGCAGGGAGATGGGGGCTGGACTTTAAGATGAAGCTTCCGGGTTGTTTAATTCTGGACATCATTGTTTGTATCAGAGTCTATTAGAGAGTATCTGAGTCTATTAGAGCTGTCATGTTCAGTTTCCTGAGCTGTTCTTGAAAAAACTGACTGAAAAACTGAGAGTAAAAGAAAAGCCTTTGTAAATAGTAACATAATATACAAATACAAAAATAATGTTGTTCTTGTTGTTATTATCATCATTATTATTATATTACTAATGATATATAACCAGACCATTGTTTGCCTGGGAAATGCTGCGTTGTTGGCCCAGAGGAGGTTATTGGAATGAGCAAAGATACAAAAGACTAGTTATCCAGTGTTTACTTTTAATAAAAAAATAAAATTGTCATTCCCCATAATTATACTCATTGCTTGTACTAATCTGATGTTAATTTATGATCTCAATTTTCCTCTTTTGAAGAAACTCCATTTATGCAGGTAAGGCATTGATTGCACTGATTTTGTAATCAAAATAGATTCTCATATCTACACCAGGATAATAATTATGACTTTTGTGATTTTTCCCATATGTAGAATTTTTGCAGAATTTCAGAAAATGTGTTTCAATATATCAAATTTTACAACACCGATTTTTTACATAATTTGATATTTTGCCATTCGATTTCTAAAACAGTAATATTTAATATATATATTAATTTTATTGAATTTTAAAAATTTTAATTTTTAACTGATTTAAAAATTATTTAGTTTTGGAATGTGCCACTTTATGCATAAAGGATAAAAGAAAATACTGATAAAATTTTTTCATCTGTGGTCATTTCCAAATTAATAAATATTAATATTAATATCAACAGCTGGAAAGAATTATAATATTTAATAAGGGTAATTTTTCAAAATACTGGTTAAGAATTTGAAGTCATGCTATTTCCACTATTAGAAATCATGATTTTAAATTCTCATGAATTGAGGATGTAAGAATTAGATTTTTAAAATTATATTTAAATAGTGATATTGAGGTAAAGACAGATTGCATATTCTGAACACACCACTTTGGTGAAAGTCTTAGAAAATAAACAAAAAATAGCTATATTTAAAATTGAAGCATCAATTCATTTTTACATAAATAGTCTCTCTAGTTGGGATTCTGTACTTCCTAATCATTCCCAGGTTTTCCCTGAAATCACCAGATGGTATTTCTAGTATTTTTAATACCTAAAACGATGTCTGGTACATAGGAGATTCTCAATATAATATAATTTTGAACTAATTAGTAAATAAATAATTGTGGTTTTTCCTCTATTTATCTTCAGTTAAAAATTCAAGGCATATATGAAAATATAAAAACAAATAATCAAGAAACAAAAAGTTGGACTAATTTTTGACTAATTTTTAATGTGGGATCCACACTCAAGGGTGAAATAGTCCATGTATTTGTGCCTGATTCTGAAGTGGGAAAGGAAGTGATTTCTATTCCTTTACCACAAGTCATTTACAGTCATATAAGCAAAGAATAGTCCTCTGCTTTTCTGCCTGCTGGACCCCATAATGTTTTCTATCTCTCTGCTTTGTTTCAGAATTGATATTTTGAATGCTTTCATTGCAAAAGTTCAGAAAATATTTTTTTTGTCATTTTATCCAATGACACAATGTGATAGTATTTAATGTGGGTAATTTAACAAAATCACCTGTTTTGACCCACATAACATATGCAGAGAAAAATAATTCTGACTTAACAATGTAGTCATAGATGAAATAGGGGAGGAGAATGCCAATTTTTGAGTGCCTAATATGGGCTACACACAATCTTGACAATTATTTCTAGATAAAGATCTTATCTTGGATTTATAGAAATGGAAAGAAAGACTACTAGATATTAACAGATTCTCTGAATATTTTTCATCTTTTAAGAATGTAGATCTTGTGTAAAGTTTGGAAAGTATGGTCTTTATTGCCTAATTTCTTATTTTATGCATGAAGCTTGTCAACATCATATTCATTTATTTTTCAATGATAACATAAAACAAAAGTCATATCTTGTAAAGAAAGAAAGTATATGATTTTAAGATGTGGAATGCACATATACACATACATCATAAACAAATATGTATTGTGTATATTGGTATCTTTGTAAGTACATACCATAAATGCATAGGAATTTAAAATGTAATAATGTGTGATTTTAGTAACTGTCTTACTCTTTCAAAAATTATACTTTAGTCTTACCAAAGTTTTTTTCTCTTTATTTTTAAAGAATCTACGGTGGTTTCTAGTAACTCATAGACTTCTCATTAATCTTATAGTGAATGGACATTAGACAAAATTTTATTATCTAAGAGATGAAAGATTTGCAGATGATTAACAGTGGTGAAGGGAGGTTGTGTGGGCCTGCATATTGTGTGGGCTCTCAAGTCATACAGACCTGGTGCCCACTGACCCAGCTTCTCATTATCAGCAAACTACTTGACACTAAGCCCATGTTTCCTCATCTTTGAAATGGGCATAATGGCTGATTTACAAGCTTCTTGTGAGGTTTAGAAATAACACATGCAAACAGCCTTGCATGGTGCCTCAATAAATACTGCTTAAGTGAACAAATTAATCTCTTGACCACTTTCAATGTAAACCAATGGAAGGCTCTTGTCTGCTATCTTCAGAGTTCCAGAAAGATTCCTATTTCCTCATCATTTGAGTGTGATGCATTGTGTTAATTCAGACAAGATGGAATGATCCAAACTCTAATAAACTAGGACAAATTATTTAAATAAAAACATTCCCTGGCTAACTACCCCTAATATGTTATCCCCACAAACTTATCTTATTAAATTCCCAAAGAGAAGAGATTTAAAGCATTTTGACAAAAATTTTATAATTAAAAGAAATTGCATGGGCAGAAACTATGTAAAGCAATTTAGCATGCGTCTTCTTTGAAGACGCATGCTAAATTGCTTTGAATAAGAAATAGGTATTTACATAGTTGTATGGTGTTGTGGTTTGGATATGAGATGTCCCCCAAAAGCTCCAGTGTTGATGCAGTAATGTTCAGAACTGAAATGATTGGACTATGAGAGCTGTAACCTAATCCATCTATCCTACTTTGAATGAGCTCACTGGAAGATAACCGTGGGAAGGTTGGGAAGACTGGGGAAGGTAAATCACTGGGGGTGTGCCATGGAAGGGTTAATCTTACCTTGGTCTGTGTCCCGCCCCCCCAACACACCACATGCGTCCATGACTGGAGCAGTGCTTCTCCACCATGACCTTCTGCCCTGATCTTCTGCCTCACTTGGCCCCAGAGCGATGGAGACAGCTCACTATGAACCAAACCTCTAAAACCATGTGCCAAATTAAACTTTTCCTTTTAAATTATTCATGTTGGGTATTTTGATCACAGCCATGCAAAACTGACTAACACAAATTATTGTTTTAATGACATTATAATTATTATCATTATTAGTAATATATTAAGTAGCCCTTTTTGCTGCTTTTATTATCATTGTCGGTGTTATTTGCTGATGAGGGATTGTAGCTCTATCACTGAACTACATCCTCAGACCTTTTCATTGCTTAAAATTTTGAGAAGGGTCTTGCTAAGTTTCAAAGACTGTCCTTGACCATTCTAATATATATATTATTTTGGTGTTCACAAAGCTTTCTCAAATGTTATGGCAATATACTTCATGAAATAAAAAGTAGTGTTTTAATTTCCATTGAGGTTTGTAGATTACCATATCAAGGCTTGGGTTTTGATTTAACAAAGGACTCAGTTCAGTATTTCATGTTATTTCCACTGGATAGAGGAATATATTGTATGTCCCTTCTCTATATATAATATTTACTCTAGGAAACATGAAACATAAATTTGCAAATATACTTAAAATTAAATATATCGGGATTTGGAGAAAAACGAAGGTGTTAACAATAGTGATGTTTTAGGAGTTAATGTGAAAGGCTGACCAGGGTTTTACAGTGTGACTTTGCTAAAATTTTCCTTCTGAATCCCTTTGGAAGGAAAGTCTTATTTCTTGCTAATTTTTTCTTCTAATTCATTTTTAGGATTTTTTTATATATACACCTTGTTTAATTCAAGTCAATTCTAGGTGTCTGGGAAGTATGGAGAGAGATATATGCCAATAAGAAACAAAATGAAATTTCTGATATAATTACGAGTTATCTTTGTAATAACATGAGTGATGAGAGAAAAGAATCATACCACTAAGTTCATTTTAACATACACTAAGTTCTCAAATATGAGATTTATTTGACCATGGCCTTAAATTTTTTACTTGTTGAAGGTATGTTTACTTACCTTGTAAATACAGGAATACATATTTAATAAAATTTTATTTATTTTAAAAAACAACTTGTGTTATTTTTTTTATTTTTCCTTAGTACACAAATTTTTAAATTCTGTATTTATAGCAGCAAAATAAAGTTAAGCTGTAGAAATTATTTCGAAAGCAAAAGGAGTTTAGTTTTCTGTTCAAAATGTTTTCTCAGAACCTTTGAAGAAGACATCTATCCTGATCATTTAAAACATTCATAAGTAGCAACAGTATTTCCTTTTTACTTAAAAGCCCAGATATTTTAGAGATCTGAGAAGCAATTTCTAGGTGAGCAGTAATCATTGGCCTAATAAAGGTGGATTGCTGTAAGCCTCTTTCCTCCCATTTCCCTTCTTTGTGACCTTTATGCATCCACACTTTGCACGCTCTTCCTACCCCCTACCATAAAATTGTCCAGCCATTTCTCACACTCATTTGTATAATTTTCCTTAATGGCCAAATATGTCATGCTATTCCACAGAGTCCCTCCATTCAGCTGAATCTGCTTGAAATCTCACTCTTGATTTCCGTTGTCATTTTATACCATCTTTCTCCTTTTGTTTCCTGGGTTCTGGGAATTTTTTTGGTACTGAACGAATTAAACTAAATTGATATTTTACATTCTTTATGCCAAGACAACACCTTTTCTTCCCTTTTTCTGAGTCAATGTACATGTTAATAAAATGTTTCCTTACAATGGAAGAAAATTACAAGCTAAATTCAGAACATTAAAACACACCACACACACATACACACACACATACATACACGCAGGCAAACACAGTATCTCTTTGCACAAGTGCTTTGCATCACAGATTTTTTTTTAATTGCTGTTAAGTGTAATAACTAAAGATTTTGAGCTTCCTGTTGTTTTAATTTCTTACCAAAAGCCAAATGCCTTAGGATAAAACTGTGGTCATAAAACAGTTTTTGAATTTAAAATACTAGCTTCTATTAAATCTGTAACGTTTGAAAATATGGAACAAAGGGTAATTTGTACTCTGATAACTAGGATACACATGTGTGTGCCATTTTTTCTTCATAATGCTTACTAAACACCATTTTGATTTTTAGCAAGAGATATTTAATGTTATGCTATTGCTACCTCAAGCATTGATTAAACTCTCTGCTGTTCATGAAGGCTGACAGGGATTCAAAGGAGGAAATGTAAAGCTTGAAGGTACAGCAAAATAGTGACATTTCACTCTATAAAGCTGCCAATATTTGAATCCTGCATGTAAATCATTTTTATCAGTTCAATTTTATATCTTAATTTGTATACCATGGAAAATACTCAGTTGCTTTAACTTGAATAAATAACAATGTGATATTAATTATCATCTCTTTTCAAGATCCTTGTGAGTCAGTAAGCATTTTTTCTCATATTGGGCCCCAATGTCTTTATCAGTCTATGAATAGATTCTTAAGGTATATTTTTCATTTTTTCTACAGTCAACAACATACCTTTCATTATTTTCTTATTTAGAATCTTTACTTTCTCAGCTTAAATGATGTCTTTTGTCAATTATAGCATTGTATTCATTTAGAGTGATGATTGATATGGTAATAGATACAGTGTGATTGAAAGCAACCTTTGTCAATAAGAAGGCCAAATACTCAAACTGTGTATTTGTCTGAATTTGCTCATTATTGGAGACCTTTCATAGTCATATTGACTTGCTGTCCAAATGTTGTTACTTACCTGATGCTTCCATTGTTTAACTAGTATAGACATTGGTATTGAACATAGCATTTCCCAATATTTGTCCTAAAGTACATATGGCTCAATTATGCAATGTCTAAGCATGATATGACTTCTATAACAAATGTTTTGAGTTCAAAAATAAAATAGGTACTTAAGTTTACAGAAAGAAAAAGTATCAATAAAAAGCCACATGAAATATGCCCTTATACTCTTAGCCCACTATATTCTTCATTTTGAAACATTGTTTTAGTCTACATTTATTAGACAAAAGTTTTAAAACATTTAAACAGTAAATGTTTAATTATTACTCAAGAATTTGATTTTGTTATATTAATCTTTGGGAAAGCAGTAAAAATATACATTACTACAAATTTTATTTACTTTTTAATACTTATAGGCTATTAGATATATCTAGACTTCAAATCTTAAAAATTCAGTGTGACGATCGCCCTTATAAATGACTTCTTGGTGCTTATTTTTTCTATCAGTATGGGGACCATCTTTTTTTCTCTGTAGGTCTATGGACAAGTTGAAGAAATCTTTACTTGTTCTTGTTTATTTTCCAACACTTTCTCCTGTGTCTGGTGCTTCAGAGATGATCTCTATGTGTTAGTTGGTTTCAACATGACAGGTTCAGGTACTGAGAAATAAGATGGCTGAGTTACAATTGTTTTCCTATAACACTTAGCATAGAAAAAGATATTTCTCAATTTTCTGAGAATAAATGTAACCCTTGAATGTTCTACTAGAGAAAGAAGTAATAAGATAAATATATTAATATATTTTCCAAACTCTTATAGACCCTTAGATTTAACCCTCACATTCTCAAATATAATGAATATTCTCATTTGTAAAAATAAATCTCCTTTGTTTATGGCCAAATAATCTCTTCTTATCAAATTACATACTTCCTACTTCCAAGTTTATGAATAGACCCATCATTTCATTTATCACAAATGATTTCTGAATTATGGAATGACTTTCTTTTCTGTCTTTTAGCTGATTTGCTTTGGTGTCCTGATCATCTAAATAATCCCTTTTCCACTGTCTTTCATGTCTATCAATACTTCATTTGCAATGCCTTTCATACTCAATCCTTGTTTTTGATTTATATTGCTGTCTTTCTAATCCAAGCCCCAATAACTAGCTTAACTGGTTAATAACTAGTCGTTGGACCTAAGTCTCTCTCCTCATCTTCTACTCCCATTTCATCCTTCAGCCTGCTTGTGATCATATTACTCAAAGATTTCCATTTGCTTATAAGGTGAAATTCAAACTCGCTATACTAGCATTCATGTCATTCTCTATTTTGATCTCAACCCACAATTTTAACATTATCTCTCCTGTCTATTCTACATGAACTAAATGTACACACTGCATTCGCACACATTGCTCTTTTCTGTCACCTATGCTGATGCTTAGTTACATGTTCTTGTCTAAAATAATTTCATTTTACCATTTTCACTATTTTAAATCCAGCTTGTCTTTTAGGTTCTAATTTTTTCATAAATCCTTTTTTTTAAAAAAAGAGAGAGACAGAGAATTTTTTTAATATTTATTTTTTAGTTTTCGGTGGACACAACAACTTTATTTTTATTTTTTATTTTTATGTTGTGTTGAGGATCAAACCCAGCACCCCACGCATGCCAGGAGAGCACACTACCACTTGAGCCACATCTCCAGCCCTCATAAATCTTTACTGACTTCCGCAAATCAGTCATTCTAGCTAGTTTCCAATGAGGAGCAGCATAATGCATGTCCTTATGCCCTTCTTTGTTTTAACCTGAAGTTGAAATGTCATACTCTTCCTTAGGTGCTCCATATTGCTCAGCAGATGGTGTAAGTTAATGGATGAGACTTGGGTGGTCACACAGGGATACTCTCTTGGAAGGGCTTGGTTTAATGCTCAGTTCTTACATTTTGCAATTATTACATTTTGAAGAAGACTCCTTATAATTTCTTTTGTACCAGACCCCACATTTATGAAGCTGGGTCTGTGTCCAGTGACATACTTAGTACAAAGTAATCACTGAATAAATACCTGTTAAATGGCATGTTGATCAAATTCTGAACTCACTTTCCTCCTCCTTTGAAACAAAAGCAGATGAAACTCTGAAGCATAACTCAGTTAGTGCCATGATATTTATAACTGTGCCATGAGGCCTCATAAAACAATATTCAGATTAAGTACTTGGGAAAAATTGGTATGTACCCTATCCCATTGTGTTACCATTAAGGAAAACATTTTATATAGATAAGAACAGGTCTTTATGCATGACTACAAAATAATTTCTTACTCTAATATTTAGAAACAAAGACTTGATATTTTTCATATTTAACCTTGAAACAAATAGCTAATATATTTCTTCTAATCTCATAAAAATAATTGCAATGATTAAATTTAAAAAATTAGCATTTGCATACTCTGATCTGGCTGGGCACAAATCAGGAGCCACTCACAGCTTTGTCAAACAGCAATTCTTTATTCCCGAACTGTCACCGGCACTCTACAAATATGTTCTGGGGAAATCCACGTTTTCTGCCCAAATCCACACCTCCACTGGCCTTCTGTCTCCCAAAAATACTGTCCCTAAGAACTCAAGAGGAACTCAGGCAGCAGGATACACCCTATTCTCAGCAGGAATAATCTTCCTAAACTGGCAACGCCCTAAACTCAGATTATCCTAAACCGGGAACACCCTAAACACGGATCCGCCCTGGTCCTTGAGCAAGGTCACCTTCCAGGAGTCCTTCCACTAAAAAACATGGGGGTATGCTGGCAAGGAAATTGTCATACCTACTTGGCTAATGGCTCCCAGCACTGATCCACTTTAGTACCAGTTCAGCTAACATTACCTAAACTGTGGAACCTCTTCAGGCTGCAAATGAGGGAAGTATACTTGAAAGCTTGTTGTTTAAAAAACAGCAAGGAAATAGCATTGTGTAGGATTTTATAATTAGCAGGAAGTTCAACAATCCTTAGATCCCATCCTAGTTGCTTATTGTGTGTAATATTTTAAATCTGTCTGGCAAGAATTTTCCTATTTGACTCATTCTGAGGGATGTTGATCCAATAGTATTTGCAAACTATTCATTCTATTTTATTCTCTCTAGATTTTTCTCTTAAGTACACATTCAAGGCTAAATTCTCCCTGTTCAAGATTCATGATAGAAACAATTCTTCAAGGACATGATGCATATTTTCTGTTTACCACAGGCCTCAACTCTTATAATAATGTTAGTGGTCCATGCACAGAAGAGAAATTTAAACACAAATGTGCATGTAGAAGTATTATTAAATTTATGTTTTAAGAGTTTATATTTTATTATCCAATTTTCTTTATTCTATGTCTTACCATCCAATGGCTATAAAAATATAATAAGTACAGAAGACTTGTATTTAACTGACATGATCATTAAATTCTAAGATTTTTAACATGTGATTTAGAGAAATATTGTTTCAAACTATGAATAATTTTTGCTTTACTAAGTATAAGTTAGATAGTTATAGACTCAAAAACCATGAAGATGAATGGTGAATGTTAAATCATTCAGGTCAAAATTCCTGTGAGTCGGAAAGTTTCATATTAATTATCATATATTTAAATTGCCTTATATGCTTTGTATTTGGAACTTTGAAATATGCAATGAAACAATGAATTCCATTAAATAGTAATATTTCCAACCAATTTCAGTGAAAAATGTTTTATTTTTGTATTTTAATAAATTATTTGTATAGGTAAGTGTATAATTTCTAAGATTAGTAACCACTTCTTTTAAATTCTCATGATGAAGCATAGGAAATTTAGATGGAGAAGGATCATTATTTTTAGAAGAATGATAAGAATAGTTAAAATTCTTGAAACAAATAGAAAAAATAGCCAACAAAAGTCTTTTACATTATGGTGTTTCAGTGTAACATATGCAGGTTATTCTATCAGTCCTGATAAAGCATTTTGAATAAGTATGAGACAGAGATGAACCAGAGGGACAGTACACAGTGTGACAAGTTCTGAATAACAAATGAACCTCATGGTGCACCAGCCCAGAGGACAAGCTCTCTGATTAGTTTCAATGCTTTTAATATTTAAAATATTTATAAATATTTTCTGCAAGTCGAGTGAATGAGGGAGATTAACTAGTGGAGCAAAACTTAATAGTATTTTAAACTGAACATATATTTGAAATGAGTCAAGTTATATTATCTTTAAAAACATGCATATTCAAAAGCTTAGCATGAAGACAGAGACATATGAATAAGACCAAATTAGGGGCAAATAACATAAGATAATTTAATCATGCTTTTATTTTAGATCCATACCCAAAGCCTAAAATGTAACTGGATCTGTTTGGTTTATACTTAAGATTCTCCGATTGAGTTTCTTTAATGTCTTCTTAATATTTTGAAAATAGAAGAAAACTTTGGATTTCCTAGATGAACAGGTCAGAATATTCAGAAAAGAAGGGAGAGAAGATGATATTTAACAAAATTGTCATAATCAAGTCCACTAGCAAAAATATTTTCCAATAAAGTTTTAAACTCATCTTCCTCTTTAAGGGTTAATCAATTCTCTATGTTGCTTTTTCCAAAAGCATTTAAAAATAAACTTACTGGAAACTAAGAGATTTGACTCCACCTGTATGCTAATAATGTTTGCCAATATCTCTTTTCTCGATGGCACATGACTTGAGTAATTCTCTGAACGTCTCTTGTCTATTTAGTGCTGCCCAATGTATAATGGCATGTAGATATAAATACTAATGGAGAAAGTGCACTGCCTTAGGGAACACCCATCATGACAAGTAACTAATTGCTTTATGTACATTAGTACCAAGTGAAGCGTTTTACATCTTCTGAAAGGAACCAGCACCCTCTACTTCTAATTTACCAAAATGTCATATCCCCTCCTGAAAGCCAGAATTAGAAGACTTAAAAAAAAAGCATCTCACTAATATCCTTCAATTGACTTTTTCTGGTAAACTGACTTAAGTATCATTCTGAGCCAAAAAATGTCTAATATGATAACCAAATCACTCTAGGTTTTGAGACTTTTCCCATTCTATTCACACACACACACACACACACACACACACACACACATATATCTATATGTGTATATACACACATATATGTGTACATATATTATATTAAGAATGTATATATGTATGTGTATGTGTATATGTGTGTGTTTGTGTATATATACATAAACACACACATTACACACAAACATATATATATATATATATATATATATATATATATATATATATATATATATATACACAAACACACATACACACTTAAACTTTGATTTTTGATTTCTGAGTGAACTAAGATAAAAATAAACCACCTGGATTTAATTTATATGCTGTCAAATGTATTAAACGATTACTCTCCCAGTTGACAAGAAATTGCATTACAAAGATAAATGAAGGAAATACACACACACCTTCCTTTGAAAATAAAACTGAAAGATACATTTCGGAAAAACAAATAAGCCTCAAGCATTAATGACATTTCTTACTTGGCATGGAGTATTACACTTTGATGCCTGTGTCTTTAATGTGTGTACTTAGTGATGATACACCATCATTAGAGAGTTAACCTGCCTTCAAATGATGAATTGAAGTTTCCTGTCATGAAGCCCAAATATTTCAATGAGATAGGTTGCTAATGCTGGCACCAGAGAATTTCTAATAATTATTGAAAATTAATAAATGCAATTTCAAAAGGAGAAAAGCAAGAGTCAGAATAAATATTTTCTAATCTTTCTTACTACTGGTTTCCCCACACTCTCATCATATATTTTAACTCCTCTCAAATGTGAAAGGGGGCCTGCCTATAATCATATGCTGTCTTTCACTTATAGACTAGGCCATTTCTTCTGATCTTCTAGCACTAATTTTTTTGATTTTGTAGCAACTTTTTCTTATAAAGAAGAAAATTTAAAAGTATCCTTGCACACAACACAAACATTGTCTCACATAATAAAGCAGAGACCCGTGTCATGCATCAGACAAGTAAAGATGAATTAGGAGAAATAATTTCCTATGTCACTAAAGAAGCTTTATTTTATAACCTATGATGAATACATTAGTTAGATGGTGTGTCTTGATCATGTAGTTCTGGGTGTCTGTAGCAGTGTGAGGGGGCTGAAGAAATATGTAAAAAGAACAGCAATCAGGTTACAGCAGTTTTGAATCCTCGCTCCCCATTCTTCACACAATTTAATTACATTATTTGTAACCTTAGTCATTAAAATATGTTCCTTATGTGGCTGTTGTGAGAATTGTATGAAATAAAGCACATAATACAGGTAAAGGCTTAAGAGTAGTAACTAATAGTTTTGCATGATTGTTGACTATATTGAAAAATAGGTTTTCTTTATAACTTACAGGTTGTTTAACTTATTTGTTTAACAGAATGATAGGTTGATGATGAAAAAAAAAACAACAGAAATCATCTCTGATTCATACCAGACAGGTGATTTGAATTCAAGATATTATTAGGAAAACAATAACTTTTTGAGATAAATTATATCCTTGATATGAAATGAATACATGATTTATTAAGGTTGAACATGTGTTCACATAGGTGAAGTAAATCATTAATCATTAACAAATATTGATGTTTTAATTTTTCTGCATTAAAAATTACATAGAATTATCTTCTTTCTTATAAAATTTGGATGTGATATTTTCCTGTTAATTATTTTATTGAAGCTATACACTTGTTACACCAATACATATGTGTGCATTATCAAAATTTGTTGGAAAATACACATAAAAGAACAATGCATTTATTGTACTTTTTATAGTTTTGCAAAATAGAAGATATATGTGACCATAGTTCACTGAGTTTGTTGGTAAAGGAGGAAAAGTAATGAACTATTGATATTATTTTAAATCATGAAGTCTTTTTAATTTTTCACCTTTAATTATCTGATCATCATCAGAATTAAGTCAATTATAGTAGTTAACACATGATATACAAGTAAGCTTTGAAATGACTCCTTTTTCTTGCTCTGTAGGGTATAACCTTTCTCTTGAAATATTAATTTTCTTGACTATTTCTACAAACATTCGTTTTTAGATAAATCAGGGGGATTTCTTATTTAAAATTAGCCTACAACATATTCTTATGCAAATGAAGATATAGGGCCCTTGGTTGATTTGGGTTGCCTTAATTTGGGGTTTACTTAGACTCTTCAAAAAGCAGGTGATTTTTATGCATGTACTTAATCTTCTTTGATGGTTCTTTCCACGAATTATCATTACCTACTTATTTTACTTCTGCCAGGAAGCAGTGAGTTTCTTGCTCATGCAGAGTGTCTTTTTTGCCTACAGATTTATTTTCCCAAAAGGCAGTAAGTCCTCTGACCTAGAAAATCCAATCTCTTAGGAATGTGATTTCCATGTCTTATATTATCAGGGAAGATAAGTTTAAGTCACTTTATATCTTGTCTTCTGTTCTTGAAATTACACAATTTCCTGATTATCACACTATGAAGGAATTTTTGGCAAACAGCATATGCTCAGGTACTAACAAATAAGTACATCAAAGAGTAGAAAAAAAGGTGTCCTGTCACAGAAATGTCCCAATAGAAAGTAGCTGCATTGGCTAGATTGATTCTACACAGCTTCAAAAATAATCTTAGGTAAAAATATTCACTTATCTGGAGTTTTATGGGTCATAATATTTTGTGGAACAGATTAGAAACATGAAATGTGAACGAAAAAAAAGGAAGGAAGGAAGGAAGAAAGGAAGGAAGGAAGGAAGGGGTGGAGGGAGGAAAAAACAACAGATATACCAAAACCAAATGTTGCTATAGCATGTTTGTGTTGAAACAAATTCTAATTTCTGTAATAAAATAGCACTATGCTTTACATTTTGTGTATATTAACTGCCAAAGATGAATTCATTACTATTACTATGTAACTGATACAAATGTTTGTATTTTTTTACTTTCTATGTTTGAATATGGTCACCCAATCAAAGGTAACTGGGATTCTAGCTGAGATGTTGCCAATGTAGGAACCTCTGATCAGCAATGTTTAGTAACAGACCACTAGGACCAATTTTGCATGAGTAGTTTTATTAAGGATGCTGAGTGAAATAGAGCAAAGATAGGCACTGCAGAGAAGAAAGGCAAAAGTCATGACAACATGGTAACTGTTTCAGTCACCATGAACTGGTGGTAGAACCTTATAAAGAGAAGGTCTAATTGCAGCAAACTTAGCATTTTGATGGGCTTTTATTTTAGGGGCAGAGCAAATGCTGCAAGACTCTAACAAATTATGAGGTAGCCCTTGAAAGTGTTTCTTGTGTCACTATGTGCAGTATAATGATTCTTAGACTTATTGAGGATTCAGAGTAACTGGTTCTACTTTGCAATCTTGTTTTCAGTTTTTGAAACATTGTGAAACTACACCCTTGGCACAAGTGTCAACCCTTATTCCAGGGGAATTTGGAAGCAAGGAAAGGACCAATGGAGGGGCTGGGGTTGTGGCTCTGTGGTAGAGCGCTTGCCTTCGACATGTGAGGCACTGGGTTGGATCCTCAGCACCACATAAAAATAAATAAACAACATAAAGGGGGGAAAAAAGAACCAATGGACCCTAACTGGATTCTTGGGCAGTCACCATCAGCCTAGAGTTTAATATTATGTAGAAGAATGCATTTCCTAAGAGTTCCCAGATGGATTTTATAAGTCAAAGAAAGAACCAGTGAAAAGTTGATTATCCCGATACATTTTTAATTACCACTGGTACTCTGTTTTGAGAATGGTTCAAAATTGGATTATCTTTCTATTTTATATTAATGCAAATTTATGAGTCCAGCATTGGGTGTGCTCTCTTTCATCCGTGAAGATCGATGGAACAGGATAGAGGAGAGTGTGGCTGCGGAGTCGCTATTCAAGACCTCCAAAGACCAAGCAGGAAGCAGGTCTGATGTTATTGCGCAGTTACCATGTTTCTATACTCAGGCAGTAGCTAAGCAGATTACAGGCAGCCACCAATGCAATTCTGCTAACTGACCTTGCAGCGACCAATCGAGGAGCAGGCAGTGGAGCAAGCATAGAGACTGCAACACATGGCCTCACACTCAGGGCTGAGCCTTATGTGTAAGTGGCTTGCCGCTCACATGCCTAGCCGCTCACATGCCTAGCACAAGAGGAGTGGCCTGCCACTCAGATGCCCTTAATATATGCCATGTATGCAGTACTCCATACACCTGTCCCCACACAGAATAATTCTCCACAATTTTTTGATTATTTTTATCATCACGTCACTCTAATCTTCCTATATTTGGCATTAAGTCTACATTAGGAATACACCTAGAAGTGGTAAACTTGGTTCCATTATAAAAAAATTAATGCAGTCAGTCCTCTGTATTTTGGGGTTCTGCAGATGTGGGCTTTATATCAGTGGATTCAACCAACTGTGGATCAAAAGTATTGAGGAAAACAATTGTGGTTGTTCTGAACATATACAGAATGATCTATCTTATCATCATTCCATAAGCAATATAACAACTATTAGCATTCATCTTGTATGAGGTACTATAAGTACTCCAGAAATGATTGAAAGCATACAAGAGGATCTTCACAGGTTATGTGAACATACTGTGCCATAGGATGTAAGGGACTTGAACATCTTTAGATTTTGGTATCTATGAAAACTCTGGAACCAATCCCCCATGGATACCAGGGGATGATTGTATGCTCTTTTGTTATGATGAGAAATGAAACTTGATGTTAACAAAATACCATACTTGCTTCTCTATAAATATGAGATCTACTTATTGTCCCTATAAATTGGATATCCTATACTTATTTTTTCAATTATAGGAGAAATATACAATGATAATAACATTAAATGCTACATGGGAGTGATAGATGTAAATACACATTGAGTTTTCTGATGGATAAGGATGGATAATACTTGTTAGCAATATTAATTGATGTTAATTGCTTTTTTTGAGACTGATCCAGTGACTCATATACCTATATGTATTAGTTAGTGTAATACTGCTTTGTTTTATACTCTGATACTATTAAATCCTTCATATTTTCTTCACCTTACACAGAAAAATATGTTTAGCCTCCTTTTTGTGCATTATGTCATTTGAATAGCTCAAAGTTATCAGAAAATTATTCAGTCAGATAGTAACTTAATCACCTCCTACCTTTTCCAGTTTCAACACTAGCATTACAAGTCTTCATCCCACTCCCCCAGGGTAAATATGTTATACTTATTTTCACTCTCCTCCTCTATGTTCCTCTCTGATTCTAATCCATCAGTAAACCCTGTTTTTGTTTGTTTGCTTACTATTTTTCTACAGCCTCCTTTTCCTACTTAATAGACAACACTTTAACCAAGGATTGTACGTCTTATATCTGCATGAGTGTACTAGAGATCTAGTTACATCTTTGCCCCCAAGGTATCTCCATTGTACTGAATTCCTCCAATGTATCATCTAGAGTGATTTTCCCCCAAATTTTAGTTTAATAATTTGCTTACTCTTACTATTCTAAATCTATTTATTTTCTCTTCGCTTTCAGAGTTTGTCAATTTCATTTCTTAGCTTACATTTTGTTCTTTAGAATCTCTGTGATTGACACACTAAATAAATATACATTCCTTTGCTACTCTTGTTCATTTTACCCTAAGCCTTAATGCATGCCAGGATTTGTTTTCTACAGCTGTCCTGTATGTCAAACTCTGACTTTCTTAGACTGAATGCTCCACCATAGGGAATGGTTAAGTAAAACATGGTCTATGCACAGAATAAAAGACCATGAAGTCCCTGAAAATACTTTACACATAGCTTAAAATTCTTAATGTTATGCGGAGAGCAAGTATTTTCATTTTGAAGAACATGTTAAAATGTCATTTGAAGATGGTATAAAATAGGGTTTTCTGGGAAACAGATTGAGACTGAAATTTGCTTGGAAGGAGTATTTTGGAGGACTACACTTGAAATGCATATGTTTTTAGTAACAAAAGAAGGAGGTTGGGCACAGGGCGATGTTGAACTATAATGCAGTTGGAACAGGAAAATGGTCAATCCCATGGGAATGTCTTCACCTGACTGTGATTCACAAAAGAACCACTCAGCTGAAGGCCAGCAGATCCCACACACCTTACAGCTAGGGAATGAATACCTCAAGGCTAAAGGTCATGTCTGGGGAGCATACTACAGCCTCCACTCAGAGACTACAAGAATAATGATAAAAAATTCTGTAATTATAGAAGCAAGAGCTGGAAAGAAAGGGACATGATTAGTACTACCAGTTAGTATTATTATAAGTGACAAGTTTATATTATTATTTTATTTTCTAATATTATCAATGTTGGCTGCAAGAAAAAAAATGAGTATAATTTTACTCAGATAAAAGTAATACATATTATTTGGAAATACTCAGCTTTGGCATATTTCCTTAATTTCCATAAGTTGTTTTGGTGATTGGTTGGTTGATTGGTTTCGGTGTGTGTATGTGTTACTGGGGATTGAATTCAAGGGTGATTTACCACTAAGCAGTATCCCTAGCCTATTTCATTTTTCATTTTGAGACAGGTCTTGCTAAATTGGTAAGGCTGGCCATAAACTTGAGATCCTTCTGTCTCAGCCTCCCTAGTCACTGAGATTACAAGCATCACTTCTGGCTCATAATTTTTATTAATTAATAAGTTGACTACTCTATGCTCCTTAAGAAACTGTTTGTCAAATTTTATTCAAATTTAATTTATTTCTACAACTTCTAAGCTATTTTATATCTTTTTTTCTTCTCCAACTACATACACTTCTTGTAGATGCCATTTCTCCATATCCTTAATTGGATTCTTTTTCACTGTGATTCTAAAATATGTATTTGTATGTGTAAATGTAAATGTATACTTACATAATATTCATATATAAGTGCATGTTTTTAAATATGTAAATCTAGCATGTGTGGTTCAGATGTCTAAGTCCTTCAAAGGCCCATCATTAAGGGCTTCATCTTGGGTAGCAAGAAGGTGCTATGGACCTTTAGGAAGTGAAGCTTAATGCAATGTCCTTAGGTCTCTAGAGGGATGTCCCTGAAGAGTACTGATACCTGGGTTGAGAATCAGTGCATCAGGGAGTTCCCCCAGTGTTGAAGATTGAGCACCTGAGATAAGTGCAAAAATTTTTATTTAAAGGATAGAACAAAGAGAGAGATAGAGAGAGAGAAAAAGAGAAAGTCCCACAAAGGCAGGGGAGGGGATCCAATTTGGAAGTTGGTGCCTTGAAGGAGTAAAGGGTGTCCTGCCCCTTTTATAGATTTCAGATTTCTTTTGTTTTCAAGCACCCTATGCCTCTTATCTTGCCTACCTGACCAAAAGTTGGAGTAACCAAAAGGTGGACTGATCCAAGGGCCAAAAGTAAGCCACTGGGTGGTACAGGCAGGAAGGGAATGGGCCAGGGGGCACTGTCTGTTGGGAGGAACAATCTCCTGGAAGCAGGTACCCTTGGCAACAGGTGATGGGGGCGTGTCCTGAAGGTATTAACATTTTGTTTCCCTTTGAACCAGACCCCCAGTCTTCCCAAACTGACTGGAATCATTTATTAACCTACACTATACTTTTGTCCCCTCACCCCTCCACCGGCTTCAGTAATATGGAATCCTGATCCATCCTCCCTGTTTCTGCTTCCTCACTCAGTTTGTGAGTACTGGCTGTCATGCCCTCCTGTCCTGATATGCTGCCCTCAACAGAGGTCCTAATTGATGGGGCCTCTCAATCTTGCACCTGAAAATCCAGAACCATGAGTCAAAATGCACCTCTCTTTAATACATAAGTAGTGCGTACCATATGACTCATTATAGTGACACAAAGCTAACAAATACAATGCATTTAAATGAATGTGAATATATATCTTCTGCTTAGAGTTGCTAACATGGAATTCTATTCATATTAATTGGCTGTACTTTGAGCAACTAAAGAAAATTCAGGCTAGAATAGAGCAAAATTAACCATCAGCTAAAAAATAATGGACAGATCCTGTCTCAGAGGCCACATTGTGCTTGAAGCTAAAGTTTTCACACATAGTTACAGGATCCATTCTTTCTATGGTGTATATTGGATACAAAGTAATAAGTACAGGGAATTCATAAATACACACAACTAAAAGGTGATTTTGTTTATTCTTGGGATTACTTGTTACTTTCACCATTGGTTATTTATTTATTTATTCCATACATACATGACAATAGTGGATTATTTATTTCTTATTTGGAGATTTAAGTGGGTCTTACTCTATATTCACCCCAAACATAAAATGATAAAACCTGTAAAGTGGTATCAAAAAGGTTTTGAAAGTTCAAAATGGGCTCTGATGTTTTATAAGTTTCATGGACTATAGACTTTTCAGTCATTTTTAGAGTAACAGATGCTTCATTCAGTAATTTTTGTGTAAGGAATTATCATGAGAACATTTTAAACTAAGTATGATAACCAGATGGTCTAACATCTTTTTTTCTAGCTTGACTTTAGAAAAGACAGAAACATCTATTCTTGTTTATTTGTGAAGAGTAAACTTGAGTTAGAATGAGCTAAACACAGCTGCTAAGGTCATTTAGCTTAACAGTATTTAAAATTTGACTTAGAAATGTTTTCAAGTCCCAAAGTTTTTTTTTTTAAACCTTGAGTCCTCATATTTCAAATAGCTATAAATTCATCATCTTAATAGACGAGGAGGAACATGATTTGAAAATATACCCAATAATTTGAAGAATAAATTCAACATCATTATTCAAAAATAAAAATGATTTTTTAAAAGTTAGAGCAATAATAAAGCTAATTTGAGTTACAGTTTTATTTAAACATTGACTTAAATTTAGGATTTTATAGTTAGTAAGATTCTAATTTTTTTGTACTCATTAGTAGTCAAAATAATGTTTAAAAATAATTTTTAAATGAAAATATGTTTCCTATGGGTTTTGTATGCTACCTAATTAAAAAATAAGTGAACTAATGTCTCTCAAATTAAACTAACAGATGCTTGTCAAAAAATATAACTCAATATTTTCCTTTTTCACTGGATGTCCAAGTCGATCACTTGCTTTTACTTCTTGTGCTGCTCTTGTCTAATTATGTTGTCTGTATTAACCCAGGAGCACATCATCCTAGATAATTTGATATGCTCTTAGATTTTTCTTACCCATTCAGTTGACAAACCTGTAGATCACTTGTGTTCTCTGATCTCGGAATCATTCTGAAACTTTTCTTCTCATCCTGCTTTTTCTATTGCCTTATTCTAGCCTTATATGATGCATCAAGCTCCATAAAACTCTCCCCTCATTTTGTTCTCTACTTTTACACTATTTCACCTGCTCCATTTCCAGGAAGTGGATTATTTAAAATTTGTTTTGATTTCCAATTGCCTAAAGAAAAAAAATGCAAATTATCTCAGAAAGGCAGAAGCAGGCCTTCCTCATCTGACTCTTCCTTTTATCAGACATGTTCCTCATCAGTTCTCCTCAGGTGTCCTACAACTCTTGGGGACTAAAAGTTAGATTGGGGAAGAAAAATGCACTGAGCCACGTAGAATAATGAAAATGCCATTTTAGCTATCCAGAAAGTAATAACCCTTTTGTTCATGAACATGATGTCAGATCTGTAGCCACATCCACATCACCTTCTTGCTCCCATTAGCCTACATGCCCAATGTCCTAAAGTTCTCAGGATTTTTGTGACTACAAGTTTATGAACTTTTTATCTTTCAAGTTTTAGTTCAGATGGGACCTTCAGCACTTTATAGGGCAACAGAGCTCACCTTGTTCTCTGAGATCCACTTGAAATTTCAATAGTTTCAGGAAGAATTTGCTTTGTTTCTCATTTTTGGAGCAGTGAATTTATATTTCTGTGAGTTGTTTCCAGCATTTATAAAGCTATATTAGTATGTATTTCTGGTTAGGTAGTAAGTTTTCTACATCTACAGTTAAAGCCCAGGTATAGGAGCTCAATAACGTTTTGCTATCTGACTAAACAAATTAATACACTAATTTTCCAGAACAATGAGGATTCTTTGGGGGATGTAAATGGCAGAGTCAGTCTTAAGCAATGAAGAAACCTCGCCTCCAACAATTACGTTAATATTAGGCATTCTGGCAATAGCCCAAGCAAAAGAGGATAAAGTTTCTAATTATATTTGTAACTATGATAGTAGAAATGAGGAGAGAAATATAAATGAAATTGTTGAGAAGGATTTGATATGCATGTGACATCTGATCAGAGATAACCTAACTTTAAGATAGTTTTAAATTATATATATATATATATATATATATATATATATATATATATATATATATATATATATATATATATACAAAGTCTAATATATAATATATTATATATTAGACTTTGTATTTATTTTCATCTGTGTATTCTTTAATTTAATATGAGTTTGAAACATTATATGACACTCATAAGCATGTGTGTTTGTGTGTGTATATTTCATTTTGTGTATTTTCATCTGTGTATTCTTTTGTACCTAGTGAAGAAAGCATCAAGTTTGTTATTTTCTGTAATTTATAAGTTAGCTGAAGACAATAAGGCATTTACCAACATCATGATAAGTTTTTTTTTTGTTTTGTTTTGTTTTGTTTTGTTTAGTGTGATCAATGAATCTAAGAGGAAAAGCTGAAAGTAATTTTTATACGAAAGCCAAATATTCAAAACCACAGTTGTAAGAGGTAAGAAGATGAGTAAGTACAAAGAGAACAGGGTTGTAATTTCAGATCGAGCATTACCTTCACCTTATGACTTCTGGAAATTGGCAAATTCTCCAGTTACAGTGATTAGGTTAGTAGGATATAAGCTTCTGTGATTCTCTATGACTCTAAAATACTGTATCTAAACTTTGCTGCAGCCCGGCTGGCTGCAGCAAAATATCCGGGGGGTGACAAATGACTTGTGTATGTTGATGCACCAGGAATAGGAGCCATTTATTGTAGGATCTGAGCGATATTTATACATTTTACACAGCTTATCTAATTAGCATAAAATAGATACAGCAGTCAACCAATAAGTAATCTCCACACTTAATGGCTCACTTTTGTTACTTCACAAACCACTCCTTCTGGCATTTTGCCAGGTGCCATCCAGACTTGTTTACAGACTCTAACATTTCTCTGGCAAAATAACAGGTGCCAATCTGACTTGTTTACAGACCTTAACAAAACTTGGCTTTTTAGGTATTGATTTTCAAATAAAGGAACTGACTATCCTTTGGAATAAGATTTAAAGAAAGGCATGGTGTGTCAGTGAGATTTTACAATTATAAAAATTTCTATAGTTTTTTTTTAATAAGCAAATACCTTTATCTCAGCTAGAAAAAGGAAATTCGGGTAACTCCCCCTTGATTTCACAGAAGATAGCCCCATAGTGTTTTTCAGTATAAGAATATATGATTAATTTTCAAATAATTTAATTATTATATTAAAATCTTATCTTTATTTATATTCCCCTAATAATTCTCAAAGTACTGTTGGAAAACCTTCCAAGTATTCAGGAGTTCCATACTTATGTCCAAATTTCCAAGTTTAAGTTGGTGTTTCATAACTAACACTGACTTAAGTGATTACTCCATGATCCTGAGTATCATAAATGCTCAAACTCATATTAAATATGCACAATTTGTTAATTTGTGCACAAATTTACACTGTACAATTCCAGCTTTAGAAAGATTTCTCAGTTGAATATATTTTGCATGGATAATCATTTAAAGTGCCTCAGATTTGCAAATATAAATTATATCACTAAACATGGATCATTTATTTATTCATACACTTGATTTTCTTTATACTCAATTGTTAAAGGTACTGTGGATATAGCAACGAAAAGAACAAATATTATATAGTAGGCTAATTGCCATAATCAACAACTCTAAAATCTTAGACAAAATGCCATAAAGGCTATTTTTTCACTTACATTGCAGTCCAATTGGGCATTTGGATTTAGTACTCCATATGGTGACTGAGGATCATGGCTACTGCCAGCTGGCAGCTTTTCAAATTCTGTCACTGGATTGGCAAAACAGGCTGGCTATGAGGGAAAAGAAAGAGATCCTGGAGGATCTTAGAAGGAGTTAAGGACCAAGCCTGAAAGAATTCCAGATAACTTACTTCTTTTCACATCTCATTGGCTATAACTAAGCCATACTTAGCTGCCTGAGAAGTAGAAATGCAGTCTTTATGCCTAAGAGGAAATGAGAGCGGAGCTCATTTCCTCTTAGGCATCTATCTATCTGTGCCGAACAGAGAAGAGCCCTTGTCTAATGGAGCTTTTTTTCCATTGGGAAGAGAGAGAAATTACTAATTACACAAATATTTGATTCAAAAAATAGAGAATATTACTCTGTTGGATGTGTAGTAACTGGATTCTAGGAGACAAGAAAGGATGTGGGTGACAAATTTGGAACTATTTCAACAGTCTGGTAAGAAACAAAGTTATGTATTAAGCTGTAATTTAAGGAGATCTAAAAAAGATGGATGAGTTTGAAATACATATTTAACTATGGTGATACATATCTGAAATACCAGGAGGGTGAGGCAGAACGATCACAAGTTTAATGCCAGCCATGGCAACTTAGTAAGACCCTGTCTCAAAATGAAATGGGCTGGGGTTATAGCTTAGTGGCAAAGTGTCCCTGAATTCCGTCTATAGTACCCTCCAACACACACACACACACACACACACACACACACACACACGCACACACACACCAAATAAATAATAAAAATAAAAATGCAGATGGATTGCTCATGGAAATGGGGGCTAGATAAAGGATGAAGAAGGTTGAAATATATCTACTATGTTGGGTCTTGGTATATTCAGTGGATGATGATGACCTGTGATAAGATTTGAAAGACTGAGAGAGGATATAGGTTTCTGGTGAGCATAGGAAATCAAGTTTTGAAGACTCATTCCTCACATATCCAAGAAGAAATGTCAGATTGATTAAATAAGTGCAATAGGACGTGCTATGTTACCTCCTCTTGCCCACATAGGTGACTAAAGCTACTGTTATGGATTGATTATGAGGTATTCCCCAAAGTGTTAATGTTAGGCAATTTAATGCAGGGAAATTTAGGGGTGAAATGATGAGAGGTGTAACCTCATCAGTGGATTAATTCATCTGATGGACCAATACTTTCAAAGGATTAATGATTGCAACTGTAGGCAGGTAGAATATAGCTGAAGAAAGTAGGTCACTGGGGACATTCCTTTGGGGCTTATATTTTGTCCTGTGTTTTTTCTCTTTCTCTTTCTCTCCCACACTCTGCATTCTGGTTGCCATGAGCTGAGCTTATTTTCTTTATGATACCTTTTCAACCATGATGTTTGGCTGCACCTCAGGTCCAGATTAATTGGTATTGGTCAATCATGGACTGAGTGTCCAAAATAAGGAGCCCAAAGTAAGATTTTCTTCCTCTTAAGTTGTTCTTGACAAGGATTTTGGTCAGAGTGAGTGACCAAAAGCTGAATAAAACAGCTCCAAAGTGGAAATATGTGTACTACACATATTTCATGTTTACTTAGAGCTGTCAGGGGCTATGTCTTCCATCTTAAAAATTTTAGGAGCATATTGGAAACAAGTGTTAAATTAAATATGAGATTAAATCTTAAAATATGTGAGAGCTAAATTAGGATGACAAAAGCAATATTCTTGAGAATGTAAGAGGAAACCAGGATTCGGTCATGAGAAAGAATTTGACCTTGGAGATGATTGATTGTATTTCCTCTGCTGTCACTGAAGGTGTTAGCAAGTAGGTAGGGGATTTGGTATGAAAAGAATATGAAGTGTTCTCATAGCAAGAATATCAGCTGAGTTAGTTTTCCTCTCTGACTCTGGGTACATATGCTCATGTATGTATGGTGGTGGTAGTTACAGGTTGTATGGGAGCCACTGAGAGGTCCTGAAGCCTTTCGAAGGGTTTTGTGTAGACCAGTTAGTATGAAATAGTCATCAGTAAGGATCATAAGATTGTCAGTTTCTTTTTTGTGTTCATTTGAGATTTAAGGACATGAATAATGCTGCTCAGTATTTGAAGGTTTTCCCTGCACATCGTGAATTGCTTTATTATAGGAACAGAATAGGTGAATATTTGAGTTTTACTAGTGTTGTAGTTTTTTCAGGAAATCACAAAAAGAGAAAGAGTAAGGGAAAATGTTTTAGTCTGGAATCAACAATTTGCATTATTTCATAACACTCCATTTCAAAATGCTGGTATAAATTTAACCAAATTAAAAAAAAAGTTTATGTAGTTTCCTTCTTTTTTTCTTTTTACCAATTTAACTGTTTAAATATCATTGAACTTACATTGCTCAGTTAGTCTCCAAATGATAATGAGGAGTAATTAAAAAACAAGAAGTCAAAATAAATAATATGTCTTTACTTGGGAACCAAGAAAACTTAATACTAAAGAAGAAACTTCCCCTTTCCCAGCTATGGTTAAAATAACTTCTCTTATAAGATTTTGTTGAATAATTTGACAGTTCTGAGTTTTACAAACATGATAAGCCAAGAACATATTTACAGCCCTTTTGGCAGCTTGGCTGCTGTTCTTATTGTTAGCCTTGTAGCGTTTTCTCACTAAGTACTGCCACACTGGATCAAATAAATTATTTGGACATCAGGCATTGTTTTTGAACTGAGATACTTTTGAGGCATTTCCTAATTAACTGATTTCTGCTTTTTAATGTTATCCATTTAGATGCACACACATGAAAGTAGTAGAGGGAAAGGGCTAGTGATTTCTGTATACCAGATACTTTAAAACCTGATTTAATCACCTAAACAATTTTATGAAGTAAATGTCATCGTCTCCATTCTAGACAATAAGAAATCAAAGTTAAGTAAATGTATATCATTTGCTCAAAGGCACATATTTAGTAAGTGCCCAAACCTGGGTTTGAGCCCAGATCTGTCAGTCTACCAAATCTATGTGCTTTTTAGGTCAGAAAATTGCCTCCAGGTTTCTAACTGAATGTCTGCATCACTTTAATTTGTGCAACCATGTAATATTTAAACTAATGGAAGTGATGAAAATTGGCACATAAACAAATAATCTAGCCATTTGACATCATTTAAAGTATATATAAAGCAATTCAAAATCCTTCCTAAAACAACATAAGCTTTCAGAATTCTTATTACATGATGTACCTTTTACTAGTGCTTGAAATAGTTTTTGAAAATATAAATTGTTTTTAATTATCTGTATTTATTCAATATTAAATCAAAGATTTTGTGCTGCTGACTATAGAAACCAAACCCGCATCAGCCCTTTCTGTTTTCTCAGCTGATTCAAATGAAACCAGATAATTCCATCTGTTTAATTCTCTTTGACCCAATTCACAGTCACCACTAAATGGATTCCAGAAATACCAGTCTGTCGCTTATGGAGTTTTTTTAAAGCAAGTCTAATGGATGAAAGTGTGTCATTCTATCTCCCATCAGTTTATTCATGATACAATAAATTCACATTTTGCACAAATTTAATTCAGTGCTTGGGAAAGATGTAAGGTCTTCACCTCAAAGACATATGTGTGTATACCTCTCTCCCTCATATACTATATAGATATAGGTATGGACATGCACATATTTATAACAAGTATGCATATGAATATATGTGGGTAAATATTTATTTATATAATTTCTTTAATAATAATATAGAATATCAAACTATAACCATAGGACTTCTATATATTTACCCTATAAAAATTCAGATAAAGGAAAGATGTGTGGTGACCATAAATGCCAGCAATATAGTTAGCAGTTAAAATTATTTGGTACTTGTTAAGCTTTTTTATATGAATTATGTAAACTGTCTATTAATATTTATTGTTATATAAAATTATAGCTAAATTAGTAGTATAAAACAATAAGCATTCATTATCTCAAAGTTCAATGATCAACATTCTAGAAGCGGTCCACCCAGGGACCACTCATTCCAGATGTCTCGAAAGGTTGCTGTCAAACCACTAGTTATTCCAACTGAAGTTGCTAAAGTGGAGCTGAAGAACACATTTCCAAGCCCATTTGATTGTTGCAAAAATGTTCAAGTTAATTTCATAAGGGCATCTCCTCTGAATTGCCTCATAACATGGCAGGCTGGCTCCTTGCAGGGTGAATAATCTATGGGAAAACTAGAAAGTATGCTCATAGTGGAAGAAGCTGTTGTGTTTAACTTCTTCTCACAATGACACCCATCACTTCTGCCATACTACATGTAAGAGCAAGTTTAAAGGATCATCCTATTATCTAGAAGATGATGTTATGATTTGGATATAGGTTTTTTTTTTTTTCCAAAGGGTTCTTGTGTTGGAAACTTGGTCTCAAAAGTGTGATGTTAGAAAGTGGTGGGACCTTTAAGAACTAGGGCCTTGCAGGAGGTACTTAGGTTACTGGAGGGATGCTGCTCTTAAAAGTGAGTAATTTGGTAGGTTTTGTAGGACTCAAATTAGTTCCTGATAGAGGAGTTGCTATAAAATAGTAAGACTGGCTCTTCTCCTTGCTCTGACTTTTTGTCTTGTTATGTGATCTCTCCCTCCTGCACACATTCCTACCATTATGATGCTATCCTCCATGAAGTCCTCAGCACAGCTGAGCCAATGCCAGCACCATTCCCCTGAATCTTCACAACTTTAAGCTAGATACAGACTACATAATAAAGTATGCAATCTTATGTATTAAATTTTATTAATGGAACACTGACTAATAACAGATGATATAACAGAAGAACATGAATACTAGGAAACTGAGGATTATTGGAGTTCATCTTAGAGACTGCCTATCATAACCATAAAATTCATTTTATACTGTAGGTACTATTTTATGTAGATAAGAAAATAGTGGTACAGGTTGGTTATAACTTTCCCCATGTTATATAGATGAAAATGCAGGCAGGCCAGGATTCAAGTTCAGAAAGTATTTATAGGGACTAGAGAAATTCCTAGAATTTAAAATTCAGACACAGAAGCAGCACATTCCAGCAAAGAAAATAGAGTAGAAGCAAAAAACAGCTGTGTAAGTTTGAAGTAATATGTAACATTAAGAGTACAGAAGCATTGATTTAGAAGTTGAAGGTTAGGGAGTTTGAATTTGGATAAATAAGAAGTTATCCATTTTTTTAAATGGGAAACAAAATGATTAAAGTCTGACTTTATGAAGACTTCTCTGGAAGTTTGTAGATAGTCTGAAGTGGTATGATACAAAAGATAGGGAGACCTGTTACAATAGGTAGATAGGCTGCAGTGAGGATCTGGCCAAGAGGAGAGAGCATGGGAAGAACAAGAAATATCTATAAATAAGAATTCCTGGGAATGTTTGATTTACCTAGTATCAAAATTAACTCCAAACTTTTGATAAAGAGGCATTGTGATAGAGAAAATTCAATGATAATCTCTACAGGCAAGTTTTTTTTTTTTTTTATCAGATTTCTTCAGTTTTGCTCCCTGAAGTTTGGGACAGGCCATTATAGTTCTTGTTGAATTAATAAATGACTTTCAGATATTGGATAAAGACTCCATATAGGTCAAAAAAGGTAAAAAATGTAAAGACAGATTAAGCTTATAAGGTTTCATGCAGTCAAAACAACCAGATTTTATGAGAACTGGAGAACACCAGAAACCAGCATACTATTCACTTGAGTTTGTTTGTGTAGTAAATCGTTTTCTGTCTCTTCTCTCTCTGTATCTCCTCATCATTCCCAGCCTTAACTATCTCACACTATTGTTATAAGCACATGAGCACCCTTCTCTGCTGTGTCATGACAGGCTTCCCAGATTTTCAGTTTGCCTTAGCTTTGTTTTGCATTGGTGAGAACTCCAATTTATACATATGGCCTAGAAGATTCACTACCAAGTGCTCATAAACTCTTCTCATATGAGTTCAAATGAAAAAGAGATGGAAATCAAACATTTCTATCTGGATCAGGATATCTCCCTTGGCATAATTGACACCGACAGTGGACAGATTGGTAACAGACACACTACCTGGGAAGATGGCATCAATGAAGTAGTCATTGATGTGGTCAAGTGCAGTGCCATATACATTATTTCTAATCATTGACAATAGATTGCCCTTGATGGGACTGAAATATTAGGCAAGGAAACTTAAAGGATTTCGGTAATTGACTTAATGTAGCACATATCGTAAGTGGATTTAAACAAGACTCCAAATCTACTGCTTTCTCACTCTAAAATGTATACCCTGTCTTTTCTATTTCTCACTGCAAGATACTATTAAGAAAATTAAGGAAGTTAAAATCAGAATGTCTGTTTTTCTGATTGGGAATCATCTAGGCCAAGCTATAATGGGCCAGGTGCTAGTTAGTGCAGTCAGCCAATTTCCCTGACCCTACATCAGCCTCACCTTACATCCAAATCAGAATGACTCCAGGATGGATAAAATCTTTCTTCATGCTTTTCTTATAATTAAACATTGTAGGACTTAAACCTTATATTTCTAGCCTTTATGAACAGAGTTGTTCTTTAAGATGTTATATAATCTTACTATGATAACTGTAGTTATTGAAATATATTGGCAGAATTCTAGCAGAAAATTTCAAGAAATTGTAGAGTTACTATGCTAGTCCGCTTGTCCTCAATGTGACGAAAATACCTGACAAGAGCAACTTAGAGAAGGAAAAGTTTATTTTTTGGCTCATGGTTTCAGACAGTCAGTCCATAGTTGGCCAACTCCATTTCTCTAGGCACAAGGTGAGGTGGAACATGATGGTACAAGGACATGGAAGAGGACCACTGCTCTCCTGGTGACTGGAAAAAGAATAAATCAAGGTGAAGGACCCTCAGGGAAGATGAACCCTTCCAGGACATGTCCCCAGCAAACCACCTTCCAGCCACACTCCTATTTAGTTATTACCCAGTCAGTTGATTCAAACTAAGATGGACCAGTGAGGTTATGGATCTCATAATCTAATCATCCCAACTCTGAATGTTCCTGCACTAACACAGAGGCTTTGAAAAGACACCTCACAGCCAAACCCAAACAGTTATGTAACTTCCACATCAGATATACTTTTAGAATAGTTAATTATTTTTTTAGCTGTTTAGCTCTAGGTAGTGGGTAGTTCCGCTTATGTGACAAAGAAAAGAAATAGTCAGTGGAAAGACAGAAAGTATAAACAGGAGAGAGAAAATTAATTCAGTGAGGCAACTGAGAAGAAAGGAGGAGGTGGAAATAAAATAATTGCTGAGAAAATAGGTAAAGACATGTATCTTTTTGTAAGTGACAAGAAGGAGAAGATATGGTCAAACAAGAGAAATCTAACTGAACACCACATTCTAAATAAAGAAGTAAATGATGTGTTTTTCTAGGTGAAAGGAGTGAAGCAAGAATTTGTACTTGAGAAATAGAGAAAAGGTCTGGAAAATAATTTATCCATAAGATTCACTCATGCAAATTTATATGGGATTATATTGACATCAATACACCAAAAATAATAATTTAATGTTCATAGTATTTACATGTATGTTCTAAAGCAGGAAATAATATCTAGTTATCCTTCATATGAATCAGATACTACTACAGTACCATTCATGTAGTAGTTGCTTAATAAATTTTGTTCATAAATAAATGAGGAAATAAATAATATTGTGTTCTATCTTTCATTTAGAACATAATTATATTGTGTTTTAACTTCAAAGTCCTATTTGGAAATATTTGAGCAATTATTTAATAGTTTTAAAAATCTCCTTATGCATTTGTATTTTAGCTATTAATGTTAAGCATTTATAACAAAAAATCTATATAATCAAAATGGCTTAAGTTCTGTAATATAAAGATAGGAAGAATGTTTTTACTAGATAATATTATTGTTGAGAAAAATTCTTAAATTCATTTTCATAAATAGTAGAAAATAATTGACAAACAGATCTAAATTTGCAGATTGGTTATTTTTCAGAAGTTATTTGGGGTTATAATTGTAAATTTCATTACCTTGCTTGAAGGAAGTCTCTTTCATTATTATGGTGCTGAGGTCCATATCCCTGAACCTAATTGCAAGGTAGAGCTGCAGAGTTCTAATTTTTTGCCATCAAAATAGCCGTGTAAGCTTGATTAACAGTGTTCAGCAACATTCATAATAGTCCAAGCCTGGCCCTGCATAAAATAGAAACTGGGAAGAAATCAATAAGATTTAATAAGATCAGGAACAATCACTTACAATAGTACATCAATCACACAAAGTAATAGGTGCAGGATTTGATAGGGTCCTGAACTGCCTGAGAGATTCATAACCAGTACTCGTTAATGATTTGTTCATTTGCATTTTATCAATCCAGCTACAGCTGACAAGCAGAAGGAGCAGGAAAGAAATATGTTGACTTAAACTCATCAGCTTTGCAATTAAAAAAATAACATATAATAGCAAATGTCTTGTCACATGGAAATCTGATGTTATTACAAAGATTTGTGCAATCATTGGCTCTTCATACTGAGCTGCTGTTAGACTTACAGAAGAGCTGGGATAACAGTGTCCCTGTGGTCACTTGGAAGTCTCAAAAGGTTAGAAAGAATGTCCAAGTGAATATAAATTTCCTTTCCACCTCTCATAGACCCCAATTGCATAATAATATTTAATGGAAAATGTGCACATTTCCTTGTTTTTATCTCTTTGAAATAAATGAGGCTCCTGGCTTTGTCTGAGGCAAAGCCTCTATCAAATGCTAAAACAATCATAATGAGATGGCTTTCTGGTGATTATTGCTTATCATTATATCTTCTTTCAGTTGATGTTATGACTTTATAAAGTAATCATGCTATATTTACAATTTTTATTAAAACACATTTTGGGAAGTAAGGTAAATGGATAAAATAAGATTGTGTAAATAAATTTCTGATTCTAAATAAATGATAGTCAGTAATATGAAAAAATAATCCCCCTATAAACATCAGAGGCATAATGAAAAGTCTGAGCTATTTCCAAGAAATTCATGGGGATTCCTGCTTTGAAAATTTCATACAGGTTTTCTATGGAGAGAATTATGAGTGGTGGGATGCAAAGCACATTGTCAGAAGCCAGCAGTGGATTAATTAGTGGATTAATTAGTCTCTGTCCAAAACTACAATAAATAATGTGCTACTTCAGAGAAAAACATTATGATTCAGGTCTTTGTAGATGATGTTTAAATAGCTGATTTCTGTATAGGATGCTTTAATTCAATCAAAGTACAGGTAAAATCCCATTATGATAGACTCCATGGGGCCTCTAAATTGTTTTGTTGTGGTAGAATTTGGTTAAAATGTATAAATACATTTATGACATTTTCAGTGTGCAGTACATACTAGAGAGTCAGACTGGATGCCCAGCCCTTTTCTATTGAATCAACACATGAAAAGAAATGCTTTGAATGGAAGAGGGAACCAGGAGCAAAATATAAAGCTCCCTACTTTTCAGGCTTTACGGATCTTAAATCATTTTAAAGTGATCTCACCATTAAGATAACATATTTTTTTTCTTTCCTTTCCTAAAGGTAAAATTGATTAGGGTGACCAGAATATTGAAATCTCAAGTAGTGAAGAAAGTAAAAGTAATTATTATTTGCTTTGACAAAAATAATTGTAAAAAACTCAATTATATGATGCTTTATCTACTTTCCCTGTAAAGTAAACCACCCAGAATCAAATGCTTCAAATGAGTTGACTTTTCTACAACCATTAATTAGAGAGGATTAGTAAATTTACCAAGAATCAATTCACAGGGTGCCTATTTGCCTAAAAGCAAATTGATAAATGTCCAATTTATTGAAAATTCAATTCACATTAATTTATGGTATTCAATGAGTTGTTTTTGGCTAATTGATTCAAATATCAATTGTTTAAGAGTCCTTGTAATATGAAAATGGTTTTATCATTCTGAACATTCTTTTCTTTCATTCTGAAATAAAAAATTAGCACTGATATCATAGACCTAGGAGACACAGAAAGTAATGAAACATGCAAAGACTTTACAACATAAACAACATATATCTGACAAATGTTCTAATAATAAAAACATTAGTTATCTGCTCTCAGGGTTCAGAAGGAGGAGGTCGGAAGAGTGTCCATCTGATTTATCATCTCCAAGCCATGGCCCTTTTGACAGTAGAAAGTGGACTGTTAATAGTCACATTGGAATAGGAGGAGTAAACAATGACTGTTTCAAGAAAACCAGAATATATGCTCACCTTAGCTATAAGAGAATAAGGTAAAAAATAGTTGAGAAACAGTATGAGAGAACTGGTGAGTTGAAATGTTGAAAGTAAGTAGAATTTCCTCATTCCATGTGAACAAAATACATTTCATGGATAAATGAATGTGGGCAATAAGACATAGTCAAGGAAGTGTCTTCAGTGTTCAGTAAAGGGAGGAAGAGCTTGGAAAGATCATCTGTGGCCAAATATGGAGGACCTTAGATGTAGATTTTGTTCACAAGAATGGCAGATTCATTTTTTCAAGTTTTTTTTTTAATAGTGAAATAGAAGTAAAACCTATCGTATTAAGCAGGTAGTGCTTTCTATCCCAAAAACAGAGACCCAGATTTGCTTCCCTGCCCCACATTGACAACTTTGTGAAATTGTTTCATCTCCATAAATTTGGTTTTCCTATATGATGCATAGAAATCACAGTATGCTTAGCATATGGCAAGCACTCAATGCTTATTAGTTGTTATTATTTTAAAAATACACTAATTTTGAGGGCATAATTAAGAACTTATCTCAAATTTTATGCATTTAACTATGAAAAAGTGTTAAATGATAAACTGATAAATAATATCATTAAGAATGATGAATAAATAATAAGGCTTCAATGAAATTTCTATAGTATAATGAAAAAAATATACCTGATGGCATTCTTGAGAATGGAAGAAGACAAGACTAAACAAAGGAATATTATTTGAGAAGTATATTGCAAATACTTTGGTAGCTCTCCAATAACTAAGCCTCCTAGAAGTCACACCTTTGTGAGTTCTTTAGGTTTCCCAATTGAACATGTGATAAAGTTGAATATGGTAAGCATTTTCACATTAAGATTTGTCTGCTTCCTTTTGGGGTGGAAATATTCTTGTGACTTTTATGTTTCTTATTCCCCAGTGTATTGTAGATGCAAAAGGATATATAATTTATCTATAGTTTACAATTTTTGAAATTAAGAGAACCAATAGCCAAGCATCCTTATTCATACCTAGACCTGATTTGGATGACAAGATCCTTTTCTTTGAGATAATGTCTGGTGTCCAAATTAGATGAAATTTTGCATTTTTGGAAGATAGCAGAAGTGTGTAGTTTGTATGTGGAAGGGAAATAAGCCATTTGGGGCTATAGGGATAATTTTACTTTGGTGCACCCTCTTCTACAATGAAGTATGTCTCCTGGTCATGCATTTATATATTCCTCTCTTCCATTGACTCTGAGCTTGACATGTGACTATGGGCTTGACCTTTAGCTAAAGGGGCAAAAACAAGTATAATATAAATGGTATTTTGATAAGCCCATCCCTTTGAAGTTGGTCTTTGTAGAATGCTCCTTCTCTGTACCCTGAAGCTGCAAGAAAGTCCAGGTAGAAAGACCAAGATAACAAGGAGGTAAAAAGATGTCCTCTCAAGTTTTAACTGTTTCACTCACCCAAGCTAAAGTGCTGAGCAACTAAAGAGGCCACCAGTGCATTTCACCCTAAGAGATGCCAGGGGAACAGAAATATGCCATTTCAACCAAGCACACCCTTAATTATATGATGTGGCAAATACATGCTTACTGTTTTACAATATTGAGTTTGGGGTTAATATTTTATAGAGCAAACAGATAACTGAAACAAATCCATTTATTTGTTTACTTATTATTTTAGAAATGATTAAAGAGGCATATTGCAAAAATAAGTCATAGGATTTGTTGGATTATTTATTTATTTATTCACTCATTTATTTATTTTGGGTACTGGGGAATGAATTCAGCAGCACACAACCCCTGAATCACATCCCCAGCCCTATTTTTGTATTTTACTTAGAGACAGGATGTCACTCAGTTGCTTAGTGCCTTGATTTTGCTGAGGATGGCTTTTTTTAATGCCTTTATACATGTACTTTTTTTTGCATTACAATTATTAATATACATATATACCACAATTTTTCATATCTCTGTATATAAAGTATTTTGATACCCAATTCAAGTCTTCATACATGTACCTTGTATAATGATGTCCATCACATTCCACCATCCTTGCTAATCCCCTGCTCTCTCCCTTTCCCTCCCACCCCTCTTCCCTATCTAGAATTAATCTAATCCTCCCTTGTTATCCCTCCCTGCCCCACTATGAGGCAACCTCCTTATATCAGAGAAAACATTCGGCATTTGTTTTGGGGGGGATTGGCTAACTTCAGTTAGCATTATCTTCTCCAATGCCATCCACTTAACTGCAAGTGTCATGATTTTGTTCTTTTTTACTGCTGAGTAAAATTTCATTGTGTATATATGCTACTTTTTTTTATCCATTCATCCACTGAAGGATATCTAGTTTGGCTCCACAATTTAGCTATTGTGAATTGTGCTGCTATAAACATTAATGTGGCTGTGTCCCTGTAGTATGCTGTTGTTAAGTCCTTTGGGTATTGTCCGAGGAGAGGGATAGCTTGATCAAATGGTGGTTTCATCCCAATATTTCCAAGGAATCTCCATACTGCTTTCCAAATTGGCTGCATCAATTTGCAGTCCCACCAGCAGTGTATGAGTGTACCTTTTTTCCCACATCCTTGCCAACACTTGTTGTTGTTTGTCTTCATAAGAGTTGCCATTCTGACTGGAGTGAGACGAAATCTTAGAGTAGTTTTGATTTGCATTTCTCTGATTGCTAGAGATGATGAGCATTTTTTCATATATTTGTTGATTGATTTTATATCCTCTTCTGAGAGGTGTCTGTTCAGGTCCTTGACCCATTTGTTGATTGGGTTATTTGTTTTTTTGTGTTTAGCTTTTTGAGTTCTTTATATACCCTAGATATTAGTGCTCTCTCTGATGTGTGAGGGGTAAAAATTTGCTCCCAGGAAGTAGGCTGTCTGTTCACCTCACAGATTGTTTCTTTTGCTCAGAAGAAACTTTTTAATTTGATTCCATCCTATTTATTGATTATTGGTTTTAATTCTTGTGCTATTCAACATAAGAAGTTAGGGTTTAATCCCACATGATGAAGATTAGGGCCTACTTTTTCTACTATTAGACACAGGGTCTCTGGTTTAATTCCTAGGTTCTTGATCCATTTTGAGTTGAGTTTGTGCAGGTGAGAGACAGGGGTTTAATTTCATTTTGTTGCATATGGATTTCCAGTTTTTCCAGCACCATTTGTTGAAGAGGCTATCTTTTCTCCAGTGCATGTTTTTGGCACCTTTGTCTAAGATAAAATAATTGTAATTTTGTGGGCTACTGCTGTGTCCTGTATTCTGTACCATTGGTCTACTGGCCTGTTTTGGTGCCAATACCATGCTGTTTTTGTTACTATCACTCTGTACTATAGTTTAAGGTCTGTATAGCAATACCACCTGCTTTACTCTTCGTGCTTAGAATTGCTTTAGCTAGTCTGGGTCTCTTATTTTTTCAGATAAATTTCATGATTGCTTTTTCTATTTCTATGAGGAATGCCATTGGGATTTTGATCGGAATTGCATTAAACATGTATAGTGCTTTTGATAGTATGGTCATTTTAATAATATTAATTCTGCCTATCCATGAGCAAGGTAGATCTTTTCTTCTTCTAAGGTCTTCTTTAACTTTTCTCTTTAGGGTTCTGTAGTTTACATTATATAGATCTTTCACCTCATTTGTTAAGTTAATTCCCAAGTATCTTGTTTTTGTTTGTTTGTTTGTTTGTGAATGGGGTAGTTTTCCTCATTTCCTTCTCAGGGTCTTCTAGGTGTAGAATCACAGTGTCAGCAAATAGTGATAGTTTTAATTCTTTTTGTCCGATACTTATACCTTTAATTTCTTTCATCTCTCTAATCACTCTGGCCAGTGTTTCAAGAACTATGTTGAATAGAAGTAGTGAAGGAGGGCATCCCTGTCTTTTTCCAGATTTTAGAGGGAACAATATGCTACTGAATGAATGATGGGTTACAGAAGACATCAAGGATGAGATTAAAACATTCTTAAAGGTAAATGAGAACACAAACACAACATATAGAAATCTCTGGGACACTATGAAAGCAATAACAAAGGGAAAATTCATTGCATGGAGTTCATTCCTTAAAAGAAGAAAAAGTCAACAAATAAATGACCACAAGCTGAGGCTGACTTTTGAACTTGTGATCCTCCTGCCTCAGCCTCCTGAGCTGCTGGGATTACAGGTATGTGCCACCATGCCTGGCGATTTGTTGGATTATTATGTGTATGGATGTATGATGTTGTAATGATTGACTATAAAGTGTTTAACTTGAAATTGGTAGATTTTTGTATCTAAAGAGGACAGAAAACCAAAGGAAAAAGAAATGAATTTATAAAGTTGGGATGGAAAGAATGACTTTAGTTTTAAAAACAAATTTTAAATGTCATTTTGTCTATTCTGGAAACTTTTAAACTTTACTACTTTCACATCCATGCACCCACAAGCACAGGAAAGCCAGTAATAAAAGAATGCTCATTTATATACATACTTCTCGTTTTGTTCTACTTCTGCTTTCATTCAGTGGTTTCTTTCCAAGGCTCTGCACAGTAGGCAGAATAATTCCTCCCATTAATACAACCATGTGTTTATACATGGAAACCGTGTGTATGTTAGGTTTCATGGAAAAATTACTTGGCATATGTAGTTAAGGTTACTAACCTTAAAGCAGGGAGATTATCCTGGATTATGTGTTTGGGACCAATCTAATTATATGAATACTTAAGCTAAGAACTTTTTTCCAGATGGAGACAGAGAGATATGCAGGAAGATAAAGGAAAACATATTCAGAAGGAAAGGGGGTAAGAGATTCCAAATATGAGAAGTTTGGGGTGCAGTTTTGTTGATTTGAGATATACAGAGTATGTGCACAGGTTCAAGGTAGATATTTCAGGGGATAAAGACATCCCTTAGCTGACAGCCATCAAGAAAACATTGACCACTGTCCTCTAACTGCAGAGAATTAAATTTGACAACAACTTGCATATACTGAGAAGCAGATTCTTCTTCAGAAGCTCCAGAAAGAAAACTTTGAATTTTGACTTATAAGAGCAAGAACAGAGGAACTAGCTAAATCACAGTGTCTCTAGTCTTCTAACCTATAGCAATAATAAAGTAATAAATGGAAGTTGTTTTAAGTCACTATATTTTCTTGTAATTTTTTATGGCAGCAATAGAAAACCCACATGCTGTATTCTCCAGGTTCTCTTATTTGTGCCTGGCTTATCTTGCATACCATGTATGCATCACCTCAGAACCTGTTGGCCTTATCTGTCTTTTATTTCATCCACTAATGTAGTGACCAGTTCTGAAAAGGCCCTGATAAACAGAATTATCTTGACATTCTGCAGATGTCATGCTGTCATTCTGGTTCACGATAATGATAAAATTATTTCAATTGGGTCAGGTGCACAAGGACTGGGAAATATGCTCTGTGTCCTAAGATACGGTATTTGTACAAGAAGAGAGAAAAAATTAAATCTCAAGAAAAAAGCAAGTGAACCATTTAGGAGTTTAAAGGTATGTGGCATCCCGAGACTTCCCCTTTTCTCTCTTCTGTGATTCACAACTGCCATGGAGAAGCAGGGTCTGGTGGGAGCTATTTTTATTTTGAAGGAAATTTATACTTCACTTGGAACTCCTGATCTAGTTCATTTATTAGAAGACTGCAATTTTTAAGCAGGGCTCAGGTTGAAGTGCAGAAGTCTTCCCTGCCACCTGGGCTGTATGATCAAACCAACCTAATGATTCTAGTGGTATCTCTGTTGGTTAAGGACAGTAAGTGACAAGCCCTATAGCAGAACTGAAATGTGGGCTCAGCTTCAGAACAAGAACAATACCTTCTCCAATAATGACTATTTTCAAAATTTCTACAATGTCTCTGACAACTGAAGCTTTTCCACTAATCCATCCACATTGTCTGCTTATAGAATTGTATTTGTCCATTGTTATGGCTTGGGTATGAGGTATATGTGGTATCTCTCCAAAGTTCCTGTATTCATGCTGGAGTTGAAATGATGAGATTAAGAGAGCCATGACCTAAGCCGTGGATTAATCCATTTGACTGATTGATAATTTAAATGGATTGCTGAGTGGTAACTGTAGGTAGGTGGGGCATAGCTGAAGGGAGTTAAGTCAATGGAGGCATGTCTTGGAAGTTCATATTTTGACCCTGGTACCTTGCTCTATCTCTCTATGCTACCCAATATGATAAGTTGAACAGCTTCCTTTGCCCTGCCCTTTTACCATGATGGTCCACCGCACCTTGGGCCAAGAGTGGCTATGGACTGAGACCTTTAGAACCAGGAGCCCAAAATAAACTTTCCCCCACTCTAAGTTGTTCTTTTCAGGTATTTGCTTACAGTGACAAAAAGCTATCTGACACAGCCATCATCTGAACTTACCCTGTGATGGAATAGACTCTACCTCTTCTTACTTACAAAAACTGAGGCTCTGAATAATAGATACAATGAATGACAGGAGAAATTCAAATGATGGCATTGTTGAACTGCATTGATCCCCTCTTATGCCATTTCTGATAGAACAGGTTTTACCTATCTCCCTCCAGCCACTCTATGGAACTAGTTCAGCACAGCTTTATGTAACAGATAGTCAATGCCAATTTTCCTCAAGTTTATGTGACACACCTTCAAACATCTTTCTTCATAGTTCTTTGTTTGATTCTATGGTGTGGAATGAGAAAGAATCCACTCAATAGTTTGCATATGCAACTTGGAACTATGAAAGAGTTAACACACATTATTCAGCCCTTGCAACAATAGAGAATGGTAGTAGCAAATAAACATTTTTCGTATTCTCATCAAAACATAATCCTAAATCCATTTTACACAGTTTACTGATTCCATAAATTCATGCCATCATCAATACAAGTGGCTGACTTGAGAGTACATATATTTTTGTAAGATGAGTAAAATTAATTTTTTCTTCTGAACCAATTAAGAGCAAGTTATTGACATGGCATTTTGTTAACTTCAAATATTTAAGTGGGGGAATTCCTAAAAAGAATTTTTCCCTTATTATCACAATATAATAACTGACGATGAGAAATAAGCATTGATTTATTATATCAATATAGAGACAAGATTAATTTTTGCCAATTAGCTAAATTTCTATAGAAGAGGAACCCAATTCACATGTTGTTTTTAGTAATCATGTCTTTTCATCTTGATCTCTTTAGAATAGGTAGTCAGCCTTCACTATTATAACCTCGGCATGTTTAAATATTATGAGCCAGTTATTTTGAAAAATGCCAGTCCACACCCCTACACACACACACACACACACACACACACACACACACACACATGTATTTGATATAAAACAATAAGGTAATAACAAAAAAACATACTGACATAAAACAATTCCTGAGGATGTGAAGTTGAGAAGAAGGAAAAGCCTGTCAGGAATCTGTGTTTCCTGATCCGGTAAGTATATCTTGGTTATAAAGTATAAACCTAGTAATGTGTTTATTTGCTAATGATTTTAAGGTCTTTATGCTCAAATCTAGGTTAATTTTAAGGTCTTTCAGTGTTATGCTCAAATCTAGGTTAATTTTCACACACAATTTTAAAAAGTTACTTAATAGATTGTTTCACTATTTTGTTATGTGTAATATTCCAAAAGAGTTCAGTTTCTGCAAACATAACATAAATCAGGTTAGCATTGTCCATTTTTAGAAGTTTGGACCATTGTTAATTTTGTACATAATTTACATAATGTGTAAATGATATACCTTCTTCTTTTTGATCTCAACATTAACATGATTAGAATTGATTAAAATGCTATACTTGTCTTGTAAATTGTGATTTTCATTGACACCAATTTTTTATAAGAAGAGTCATTTCTTAATCAGCAATCCAAAAATCAGTTTGTGAAAATTTCTTCCAGAGAACAAAATATATAAAATATGATGTCAAATGTATTTTTTAATTATTTAAAAAGATCTAGCCAAATAAAATATGGCAAATGGATGCTTTTGCTCTTACGTTTAATAGGGGATGCTCACCCCCTATGATAGGAGACTCCCTCTTCTGATGAATTATGCAATTACATTGATGGATGGTTAATTGAGTTAGTGTGGCAGACCATATGTTTACCCGTGACCTGAATATCATTGATCAGGTTTTGGTTTCACATCTCTGGCCTATGAATGTATACTATTTTGGAAAATACCTGTTTTTAAACTTCTGGTTTGCAATGTGCTCTGATTAATATAAGGCCCTCATGTGAACTTTCATAGATGATAGATAGGTAGATAGATAGACAGATAGAAAATACTTAGTTCTAGTCTATTGAGAGAGAATGTAAAAGAATATGCACAGCTGGCCCTTACCAGAATTGTATAGTAGGAAAAGGATGGGTGTGCAGCCATATATTTATGAATTAAGTATAGGCAATTGAAATGAATGGAATCTTGTGGCTTCAAGAGAAGTGTATAATAAGTATAAGTGTATAGAGAAGTGTATAGGAGAGGACTGACTCAAGACATAGACATTTTGGGATCTTCAATATTCTGATTTTGGAGACTGAACATGCCTTATAATAGCCTTACCTAGTTTCCTTAATGACACAATGTAAATAATATCTATGTCATAAAGTGTTGTGAAGTTTAATTAAAACACTCTATGTATTGTACCAAGTGCAGTTCATAGCAGGAATTCAATTAATATCAATGATTATCTTTATCCTTATAAATCTCACAAAAATATGTGGCAGTAAGAATAGCAATGACAATAACAATAGCAATAATACAACTCTAATTACAGTGAACACATAAAGGAATTGTACTGAAGACATCATCCTAATGATCTTTATGACAATTGTTTGTCAATTGTATTATTGTTAGAATTGATTACTAAAATTTTATTAGTATTATTATTCCCATTTTACAGATAACAGAACTGAAGATACTAAGAGTCAATAAATAATAAATCTTGTTCAATCACAAGTTGAATAAGTAGTAGAGCACAAAATCATATTCATACTATATAACTCCAAAGCTGATGCAAAAACACATATAACACTATTTCTGAACTTAGCAATGGAAAAAATAACTATCATACTCAGCTCTCTTATTTTCATATGCCCACTTTTAAAAGTCAATTCAAATGTCCACCAGTAAAGCAAAAATAATAGGAAAACTAAGGCAAGTCAGAATTCTTAATGACAGAACTTCTACAAACTAATGAAACTACCATGTAGTGATATGTGATTCTGGGTTATCATTATGATCTTCTTGAGTGGCAACTTTGAAGAGGAAAAGAGGATTCTGGTTATCTATTATTCTTCATATAAATATTCTATAAATACTAGTAATTCCCCTACATCATAGCACTCATCTTTTAGCTTAGAAAAAAATATGAACTGATTTTTAAAACCAGTTTCATAGCACTTAATGATGTGTGATCTGTCTTGAGTCTACATGAGAAAAAAAAATTCTACCTACTGGGAAAATACATTTGTATCACATAGCAATATTGGAAGAATTCTAAGTTGCACCCTCTGATCTACACACCCTGTATGATCCTTAGATCTGTGAATGTGATGAATGTCTCTCCTATGATTTGTTTAATTATATGCCTCCAGTTGACTATAAGGAAAGCCTGTTATGTGGCACGAGTCTGACTTAATCAGCAGAGCTGCTGATTTTAGACACTGAGAGTATGCAAGGAATTTCACAGGAGAATTTCTCTATAGCCAGCTTTGGACTTTGAAAGTTGAGGTGACCATGAGACAAGGAAGTCAGGAAGCCATTCAGAGTTAAGCAGCTCCTCACTTAACAGCCAGTGAAGAAACCAGTACTTCAATATTGCAACCTCAAGGAATAGGATTCTGCAAATAACCTGAATGAACTTGAAGTTGCATATTCTCCAGATCCTGTAGATGACAACCCTGCTTGGCTGACACTTTGTTTTCAGCCTGAGAATCAGTAAATTCTGACCAGGACTAGAAATCCTGAGATTGTCATACTGAGTCTAAACCTTAGTAAATGACTGTTGTTTTAGATTACTCAATTTGTGCTTATCTGTTACATAGCAAGAGAAAGCTAATAGATACTATTTAGAATATAACTCATTTATAAGCAAAAAAGTTACTCTTAGAAGAAAATTTTTTAAAAAATGATTATGTGGGCTCATAATATAAAATGCCCACAGGTCTGTTAGCACACAAGTGCTACACATCTGTATAATATAATTATGGAATAAAATATAATATAAATTGGAAGCATGATACATATTTTGGTAAAACATGTCCCTGAACTTTGATTATTTTTAAGTAACCATTTTGATCTTGAAAGTCAATACAAACATGTCTGTTTGTTTTTCAAAATGACATAGAATACTATCTATACCTGTGGAAATAATTTTAAATATTTTCCCTCTAAATCAACAATTTTTAAAGCTATTTAAAAAATGTTAAATGTTTTAAGGTAAGTACTCTGATTTTATGTGAATGCAGCAGAACGTGCATCTAAGTAGCATTTCTTTATCTATGACATATCTTTGATGATTCCTCCAGTTTGACAAGTAACTGTCTGCTTTTGAGCTCTTTAGTTTGCAACAACATGGAGATGAAATGAGACTTGAACAACATGTACTGTTGAAGCAAAATAGCATACAATCATTGTATTGTCAAAAAATAAATCTTTGTAATGGACAAAAATAGCTAATGGAGCAGGATCCTTTCATTCAATCATTGATTTTCTCACAAAAAGTCCAGAATTAACTTAAATATCTTTTGTTCAATGACTTTAGCCTATAATAATAGTAAGGAAAAAAAAGAGAGCTCATGTCTGCTGTATAATTTTTAGGGCTACATTGAAAGAGATTATGATAATATACATACAATTAAATCATCAACAATGGTCGAGTCCTGTAATTGTGAACTAAATTCAAGAAGGCTGCCTTGAAGATGAGAACTAACAGTGTCTTCATTTTGATTAGCTTACCTTTTCAAGTGTTCTGCTCAGAACCTCTATCACACAAATAGAAGCAAGAACTTTATTATCATCACTATAGCAACTGCAGGGAAATTTATTTCAAAACAGTTGGCTACCTGAAAATTTTTTTCTGGATGGAAAGAGGAGCAGATGATATAAAATATTTTAATTCACTTTAAAAAATTATTCTATGGTTTAAACTAATGCACTTTCTGTAACATTAGCAAGACAGTTCAATTGCTTTATATTTTTTTCATTTAAGCAATAAGAGATCATACATATATCTGTGTATTGTATAAGCTAATTTCTATCTTCTTTATGACATGGTGTTCAGCATTATTTTTCCTTTTTTGAAAGCAACTTATACAACTTTATAAGGAATAGTGTGTATTGATAATTCAAAATTTGAGTATGTCACTTCACAATGTTGTTTCTGTGAATTACATTTAAATGATGAGCATTGCACAAAATATTAATATATATTAAGAAATGAAAATAAGTGAATACTGATTTCTTTGTCTTGTACAAGAATGACCACAGTTTTAAAACAAGTTTATTTTTTGCTCTCTTAAATTTCAGTGAAAGTAAATTCTTTGTTCTTCCTATATCTTTTCATGTCTCTCAACTTTATCATGAACATACTTGGTTCAAAGTTGCTGACAATCTGCATTTAAAATAAGATGATCATGTGGTTGGGCTGCCTAGGCAATTTTTAACATTTATATCATTGCTGGAGCCAGAGTTCTGAGAACTTCGTTTATAATGGCCTTTTAAAATTGCCTTTCTGAACTGATAAGACTTACTTTTTAAGTACTCTTCACCTGCTTTAACTGAAAAAGGCATGACAAGATTTCAAGATCTCCTGGAATGTATTTGTATGCATGAATTATGCACATTTGTAAGAAAGCATGGCTACCTTTAGCCTTCCTCTATAAAAAGTGTTCCACTGGTGACTAAGGAGTTGAGTTCTCTGAAAAATTTAGGGGATCAGGTATTTTATGAGACAAATGATAGAAAATCATTTCAAGGCTTTCATAATCTTTCTGTGAATTCTACTATTGGTAAGACTAGAGAATTAAATCTTACAAATGTATGAAATTATGCATGAAAAGAATAATAAATGGATAAAGATATGCTTGTGGTAAAACTTTAAATGATGCATGAATTATTTTTGAAAAAAAACTTCTCGAGTACTTTAAAATCTAAAGTTGAGTATTTTCCCTTCATTATTTTCTTTTAGTATTCAATCAGGTCAATGATCCTTATGAAGCATAAATGTTTATATTAGATATCTAAGTCCAATTGTTTAAAATTAATAATTAATTGTTAACAATACTTTTTAAAATTATTTCTCACAAAGTCTGACTAAATCAATCAATTCTATAATTGGATATGGAGAATTTTATTGTGATTTTTCTGCTTCTTCTCAGCAAAAAATGAGTTTTTATTAATTTTTTTCATATCTATGCTTGTATTATTTCCAACAATATTTTTGGATGTAAATGTAAGTTAAGGAGTAAATTGGAAACCAAATGAGATATAGAACCATTCACAAATATTTTTCAACCCTGAAATATATTTTTAAGGGAGTTTTACCTCTTCAAATTAGGATGGACATTGGGATAATATTGGCCATTTGATATTTATATTATTAATATTACCAATTGAAAATGGTTTCCTATGATAGTAATAAAATGTAGTGTAAATGTAGAAAATAACTGAACTTTTAAGATTGCACACATGCTAACGTAGGTATTAACCTCAAAATCCATAAATCTTTATTACAAATACAGTCTTTAGATTTTAAATTGTTTTAACATAAATTATTTTTGGTTTAAAAGTTTACAAAATTTTGGAGGCTACCAGTAGATGGCATTCTGGTTTCTGTAAGAGTTGTTTATTTGGGGATGGACTCTTTTCTTTGAAAAAAGGAAAAAGAAACTGACAATAGGAATTTGATTGAAAAGGTTATTAGACCTTCTTGAGAAAACTGTAGCCATTCCAGAAACAGTTAAGTCTCTAACTATTTTTGCTGTATTTCTCTTGGTTATATTTGGTGTGCCAAACTCAATTTGTTAATGCTCAAAGTTGTGATTCTGAAACTTTAATATAAATTTATTGAATAAAAACATAATGTTGTTACTGATTTTCAAAGAAACTATTGAAAATAGTGTTTCAATTTAATTCAAAACATTATGATTGATAATCAACTTATGTTAAAAATATTTTATTTCCTACCAGCATAAATTCATATGCATTAGCATCATTCAATCATGAATGAACAGATGAGCCAATTTTCCTTTTGAAAATTTAGTATTCTCAAATTGGCTATTTCCAAATAATATACATGATCTAAAATGGCCTCTGGCCTCTAATTCATAGGTATTTTTCAAATGAATGAATGGATAAAAAGTATAATTAAAACTTATTAAGACACTATTTCTAAATTTATTTCTACAATTATATAAAGTCCTTAAAACATTTTTTATAATATAAATTGCCCAATGAGGAAGATAGGCCTCTACTATTTTTGAGAAAACCTTTCCTTAAGTCTTACTTTTGAGATGTTAATTTATACTAACTAGATAACTTCTATAACATCATCCTTTGTAGTTGCATTATTTATTTTAATAATGAGTATGGAGGAATTAAGCCATGAGGTCCCTAAAAAATATAGTTTTATATAGCAGTATAAAGAACTAGAAATATTTACTAAACAAATTGAAAGTGCAAATAAGATCAGGGTGGATGATCATCTAAGATAGCAACCGATTTCTAAATATTATTTTCTTCCATGCTGTTAATTTGTGGAATAATAATAAAATAATTGCACAATTATCTCTTGTTAAAATAGTCCTCTTTAGTACTGTACTTGATAGGTTATATATATAAAACAACTGAAAAGGAATTAAAGCACTTTTTCAAAAGTTCAGACTTTTTACTCAATTTTTAACTCAATCTTTCCTTTAGTAGTTTAATGAAATGATTTTACTGTGATGAATCCCAGATAATATTCCAAGTTAGGAGGAAAAATCAATTAATCCCAAATGATACCTTAGAATTGCTGGTCTGACTATAGTTTCGAAAGGTATCGATTTTTCCAAGTTACTTAAAGATTCTTCCACCAAAAAAGGTTTAGAAATGGAGATTTCTTGTTGTCTGCACAATTCAAAATGGCCGGTACTTTGTTATTATAAGTAAGCATCTATTTAGAACAGTGTTATTTTAATACACAAAGCTTCAGCAGGTTTTTCCATTCTTGTTGGCTTTGCTCTAAAGCTATTGCCTCTAAAAATCTTATATCTCTAATAAGATTTATATTTCTCAGTTCTCAATTTTCAAAGCATTTTCAATATAGTCATATTCTTAAAAATTCTTGCATTGTCTTCATATATGTGTCTTATATAGTCCATGTAGTAAGTTCTATAAAGGAATGTTAATTATTGCATTTCTCACAAGGGCTACTGTTCTTTTATGGACTGAGTACTGAACAATTATTTTTAAGTTTATTACAAAGAATACTGCAATAAGCACGATAAGTTTTTTTGAATATGAAGTAAATAAAAGAAAAAAATGAATAAAAGAATGTATAAATAAGTAATTATAATAGCTCACAAGGGCAAAACAAAGATTAAGCATACTCCTTGGGGAATGACAGATTAACAAGGAAAAAATCAGTCTAATGTTTTCTTTTTTTGGAGATTCATTAGTGTGATATTCCCAGTGCACTTTGTTTTATTCTATAGCAGAATGTCAACTGTTAATGCCCATTTAAAATCACTAGGAGCTATATAAAGCAACACTGCTTCAATTTTCATAAAAATGTTTAATTGCACATTGTTACTTCTGGGCTCTATGTGGTACAAGATATTTCGACTTATTTATCTTGCACAAGTGAAACTTTTCCTCATTGAATAATGACTTCCTCTCATGTTAAATACTATAATCACAGACATGCACACACAAAAAGTCATACACACGAGCACACACTGTACTCACAAAAAGACACAAGAAAACATTGGAGATGGTAGTTATGTTTACTAGCTTAATTATGGTGATGATATCATGGGTGTATGTAATACATACACATTCATCAGATTGTAGATACTTGCAGATTTTTACCTCCCAAATTATATCAATTATAGCCAAAAAAAAGGTGTAAAAAATGATGTTTAGTATATATAATTTGACATGTTTGGAGCTATGCATAATCCATGAATTTGTCTACATTGACCCCAATGATGCTTTCATGTAACTTTTTTTCACATTTTTTTCCAGTGAAATACATATACCAAAATTTACCATCTTAACTATTTTAAAGTGTATAGTTCACTTGTATTAAATTCATTTATACTATGTGCAACCTTTGCAATTATCCATTTTTAAATTCTCTCATCTTATAAAACTGAATCTGTACTGAAACTCTGAAACAATTAAGTTCCTACTCCCCTATTTCTCCCAGACCCTAACAATCACCATTCTCCTTCCTTGTCTCTAAAAATTTTACTTTTCTAAAATTTAATTATATTTATATTTAAATTAATTTATATCTTATCATATAAATGAAATTATACAATATTTGCCATTGTTTTACTGGTTTATTTCACTTAGCACAACCTATTCAATACACGCTGTAGGAATTACCTTCCTTTTTAAGATTCCATTAGATATATCATACTTTGCTTGCCCCTTCATCTGTTCATGAAAATTTAAGGGGTTCCCAATTTTCAATTTTTGTGATTAATGATGACATGAATATAAATATCTCTTTGAAAACCTGACTTCAAGTCTTTTGAGTACAGACAATCCTGACTTAGTGTTGGTGAACTCATGAGTTTTTAACTTATTGGTGCCAAAGTAATATATATTCAGTAGAAACCATACATCAATTTTTGAATTTCAAACCTTCCCTGGGATAATAATATTTACTGCAAAATTCTTTCACAATGCAGGACAGCAGCAATGATTATCCTCTCCCAGTCAGTCATATAAACACAATGATAAACAATGGATATTCTATAATGTACTGTTTCTAAGCTCTGATGTTTGATAAATTAGGTGTATTAAATGCACTTTTGATTTATAATATCTTCAACTTCAGATGGATTTACCAGGACAGGACTCTATTGTAAGTCAAGGAACATCTGTACACACCTGAAAGTGGGAATCCTGGATCACATCTTCGTTATATCGTGAATTTTTTGAGGAACTACCATATTGTTTTCCAAACTGGCTGTGCCATTTTACATTTCCACCACAGTGCACAAGGGTTCTTTTTCTCCATACCAGCACAGGTTCTTTTCTGTTTTCTGATACTAGTTATGCTAATTGATGTGAGGTTGTTATCTCATTGCAATCCCATTTGCTTTTCCTTAATATTTATAGGCATTAAACATTTTTTTCATGTGCTTATTTGTCATATCTTCTTGGGAAATATATTTATTCAAGTCCTTTGCTCAATTTTTAATTGTGTGGTTATTTTTGTTGATGAATTTTAGGAGTTCTTAATACAGTTTACCTGAAATATTTAGCAAATATATAGTTTACATTTTTTTCCCATTTTATGGATTGTTTTTTTACTTGCTTGATAGTGTCTTTTATGCACAGTTTAAAATTTTTTTCTGATATCAAATGCCATAAAGCATTTGCTCTGTGTTTTCTTCTAAGACTGCTATTATTTTAGGTCTTCCATTTACATTTTTGATCCATTTGACTAAATTTTTATATATGGTTTTAGTTCAGTATCTAACTTCATTATTTTTCATGGAGATATTTCATTTTCTCAGCACCATTTGTTGAAAGTGCAGTCTTTTCCTAATTGAATAGTCTTAATATCTTTGTCAAAAATCACTTTATAAAATATGTATGAGAACTTACTTATGGTTTGTCTTAGTCTGTTTGTGTTACCATAACAAAATACCTGAAATTGGATAATTTGTAAACGGGAAAATTTTATCTCTCACAGTTTGGAGTCTAGAAGCCCAATATTGAGTCACTGGTAAATCTGGTGTCTTTTAAGGGTACAGTCTTCCTCCTTCCAATATAGCACCTTGTTTCCACATTCTCACATGGTGGGAGGTGGAAGGGCAAGAGAGAAAACTTTGTATGAAGTGTCTTTTTTTAGGACACTAATGCAATCATGTAGACAAGAGACTTTGTGGCTTGATCATTTTCAAAAGGCCTTACTTCTTAATGTCACAATAATGTAGATTGTTTCAATATGATTTTTTTGTGGGGTACCAGGAATTGAACTCAGGGGCACTCAATCACTGAGCCATATCTCCAGCCCTATTTTGTTTAGAGACAGGGTCTCACTGAGTTGCTTAACATCTTTCTTTTGCTGAGGCTGGCTTTGACCTTGCAATGTTCCTTCCTTTGCCTCCGTAGCCACTATAATTACAGGAGTTTGCCACTGCACCCAGCACAGTATGAATTTTGTAGGGGATAGATATTCAAACCATACCGGCACTCTTTATTCTATTCTATTGGTATATATATCTATCATTATACTGGCACCATGTTGTTATTATTATAGTTTTGCAGTAAGTTTTAAAATGAGGAAGTACTGAGTCCTCCATCTTTATTCTTTTTCAAGATTTTTTTTTTTTAGCTATTTATGGTCCCTCAAAATTCCATATGAATTTTAAGATTGGTCTTACTATTTATACAAAACAAATTATCATTGGTATTTTGATAGTGGTAGCATTGAATTTGTAGATAACTTTGGGTGATATGGACACTTTAACAATGGTGTTTTCCAATTCATGAATGTGGGATATGTTTCCTTTCATGTGTGTTTTCTTTAATTAATATTTGACTTTTTATATTGTCCAAGTCTTTCACTTCCTTTCTGAAGTATTTTATTCTTTTCAATGCTATTATAAATGAAATTATTTTATTTTTTCAGTTTGTTAAACAGTAATGTATACAAGTGTAATTATTGTGTTGATTAAGTGTATCATTCTATTTTCCTGTTTGATTTTTGTGAAATCTGTAGTATTGTCCCCACTTTCAGTTATGATTTTGGTAATCGAGTCTTCTCTTTTTTACTTAGTGCATCTAGCTAAATATTAATCAGTTTTGTTGATATTTTCAAAGAATTAACTTTTGATTTCACTGCTTTTCTCTGGTTTTATTTTGTATTTCATTTTTCTCTGATCTAATCTTCATTATTTCCTTCTTTGAGCTACAATTAGCTTTAGTTTGTTCTTATTTTTCTAGTCCTTAAGTCATAAAGTCAGGCCACTGATTTGATATCTTTCTTGTTTATTATGCTAAGTTTTTATAGCTATGAAATTTTCTTTTAGCACTGCTTTCACTTTGTCCTCTTAGTTTTGGTACATAGTATTTTCTCTCTCATTCATCTCTAAGTACCTTCTGATTTCCCTGAAGATTTCTTCTTTGATCTATTTGTTCTTTTAGAGTGTATTGTTTCTGTGCCCATAACGCTCTTGCAAACATGGTGAATGTTCCTAAAACCTGTCATATGTTCTGTGAGAAGGGTGGCAAGCACCAACCCCAGCAAGTGACACAGGACAAGAAGGGCAAGTGTTCTCTGTATGCACAAGAAAAGCAGCATTTTGACAGGAAACAGAGTAGTCAGAGTGGGCAGCCTAAAATGATTTAAAGGAGATTTGCTGAGACTTGAGTGTGTTGAGCCCAAATGAAGAATTAAGAGAATCCTGGCTATTTAGAGACACAAGCATTTTGAACTTGGCAGGGATAAGAAGAGAAAGGGGTCAAGTGATTCAGTTCTAAGCTTCACTCTTTTTGTCATCATTTTATTATGAAGAAAATAAAATCTTGAGGTTATATTCATTTATTTTGTGGCAGTTGGTCTTTTGTGAAGGAATAAATTAGAGCAACAAGGAAAGAGTATATTGTTTTATTTCTGCAGATATTGTGAATTTTCCGGATTTATTTCTGTTGTTGATTTCTAAACTCACCCCATTATTGTCAGAAAAGATACTTTTCATTATATCTTTTTAAAAAAACAAACAAACCCTGATGTGACGTAATTTATGGTCTAGCATGGAAAATGCCCCACACACATTCAGAAAGACTGTATATACTTACAGCAGATATCCAAAAGTGCTTTGAACATCTATTAGAAATATTTGGTCTATTGTGTTAAGTCCTTTATTTATGTACTTAGCTTCTCTATGATGGTACTATGCATTATTGAAAAAGAATATGGGAGTTTCAGCCTACTTATAAAACTCCCTCTTTTCAATTCTATTAGTTTTCATTTCATGTATTTTGATATTGTATCATTTGGGGCATAAATGTTTGTAATGGTTTACTTCTACTGTATTAAACTTTTTTTGAAATATAATATTTTTCTTTGTCATTCTTTGCCTCTCTTACATTTTTAAACTATATTTTGTCCAAGGTTAACATTGCCACCTCTGCTTCATTTTGGTTCCTATTTGAAAGGAATAACTTTTCCCCTTCTGTGATTATTTTATAGGCACAATATAGTCATACTATGTGGTTTTATACATTTTGCCAATTTTGGTCTTTTGGTTGCAAACCCTAGTTGATCTGGTTTGGATGTGAGGTGTCCTCCAAAAGCTCATATGTGAGACAATGCAAAAAGGTTTAGAGGAGAAACGATTTGGTTATGAGAACCTTAACTCCATCAGTGAATTAATCCATTGGTGGGATTAACTGAATGGTAACTGAGGGTGAGTAGAGTGTGTCAGGAGGAAGGGGGTCATTGGCAATATTCCTTTGGGGGATATATTTTGTATCTGACAAGTGGAGTCTTTCTGCTATCTGATCATCATGTGAGCTGCTTCCCTCCACCACATTCTTCCACCCAGATGTTATGCCTCACCTTGAGCCCTAGGGGAATTGAGCTAGCCATCAATGGACTGAGACCTCTGAAAATCTAAGCCCCTAAATCAACTTTTCCTCCTCTAAGATTTTCCTTATCAGGTATTTTGGTTAAAACAATGATAGAGCTGAATAAAACATTAGTCCATTTACATTTAAAGTAATTACTGATAAAGAGGGATTAACTTCCAACTTTTTGCTATTTGTTTTCTATATACCTTTTTCTTGATTCTTGTTTTCTATGTTACTATTTTCTTTCCAGTTTATCTGATTTTTTTTCATAGTGAAATGTTAGAAAAATTCCTTATTTTTTGTGCATATTCTATAGATTTTTTTATTATGATTACCTTGGGGAATCTCTATATGTCCATGTGGCAACTTGTACTAACTTTTATTTACTACCTGCATCAGTCTTTCCTGCCTAACCATTGACCTCATCTACAACATATACATTTTCTCCAATAATCAGTCTGAGGAGGGAAAAACAGGACCAAACCATCCTTGAGGGGTTCTTTAGTCAGCATTTTTGTCACTGCGACCAAAAGACCTGACAAGAACAATCAGAGAAATAAAAGTTTATTTGCCTCATGGTTTCAGAGGTCTCAGTTTGTAGATGGCTGACTTTATGCCTCTGGGCCCAAGGCAAAGCAGAATATCATGGCTGAAGCAAAGCAGCTCAGGGCATGGCAATAATGAGGAAGCATGGTCAACTTTATTTGCAAGACTATATATTTTGTCTTCTTTGCTTGAGAAACAATGTTTAACATCTCTAGCAATTAGAGAAATGGAAATTAAAAGTACACTAAGATTTCATCTCCCTCCAGTCAGAATGGCAATTATCAAGAATTGAAGCAACAATAAATGTTGGCAAGGATGTGGAGAAAAAAGTACATATATACATTGCTGTTGGGAGTGCAAATTGGTGCAACCACTTTGGAAAGCAGTATGGAGATTCCTCAGAAAACTTGGAATGGGACCACCATTTGACCCAATTATCCCAATCTTCAGCATATACCCAAAAGACTTAAAATTGGCAAACTACAGTGATATAGCCACACCAATGTTTATAGCAGCTTAATTCACAATAGCTAAACCATGGAAACAGCCCAGGTGCCCTTCAACAGATGAATAGATAGAGAAAATGTGTTTTTTATAATTGGAATATTACCCAGGCTTAAAGAAGAATGAAATTACGGTATTTTTCTTAAATGAATGGAGCTAGAAAATATCTTGCTAAGCAAAATAAGCCAATCTCAATAAAATAAAAAGCCAAATATTTTCTCTGATATACAGATGCTAATTCTCAATAAAGTGGAAGGGCTGGGGAAGATTAGAGATACTTTGGATTAGACAGTGGGGAGTGAAGAGAGTGGAGTGGGTGTGGGGGTAGGAAAGATAGTAGAATGAATTGGACATTATTACCCTATTTTCATTTATGATTACACAACATCTGTAATTCTACATCATGTACCAGAAGAATGAGACATTATATTCTATTTATGAAGTGTCAAAATGCATTCTACTGGGCTGGAGTTGTGGCTCAGTGGGAGAGTGCTTGCCAAGCACATGTCAGGCACTGGGTTTGATTCTCAGAACTACATAAAAATAAATGAATAAATAAACAAAAAGAAAGACAGAAAAGTTATTGTTTCCACCTATAACTACAAAAGTGAAAAAAAATGCATTCTACTGTGAGGTACAACTAATTAGAACAATTCTAAAAAGGAAAAAAAATTATATATAAATGTTAAATTGTGTTTTCTTTGTGTAAATGAAATACTAGAGTAACCAAAATATAATTTTTAGGTATTTGAAAATTATCTTCCACACAATTTGTTATTACTCATTGAATTATACACCATTTTGTTAAAAAGCAAATTTACACATATATGATAAATTATTTCTGTGTTCTTAAAACAGAATGACTCCAGGGGTGGTGGCGCATGCCTATAATCCCAGAGGCTCTGGAGGCTGAGACATGAGGATCATGAGTTCAAAGCCAGATTCAGTAAAAACCAGGCACTAAGCAACTCAATGAGACCCTGTCTCTAAATAAAATACAAAATAGGGCTGGGGACGTGGCTCAGTGGTCAAGTGCCCACGAGTTCAATCTCCAGTACCTAAAAAACCAAAAAACAAACAACAACAACAAAAAAAAAAGAAAAACAGGATGACTAACAATAGCTTATGGAAAAATATACATGGAAAGTTAAAGAAACTTAGAATGAGACAAACCAACAAATAAATGATTTTTACATAATATTATCCTTGAATGATTGATTATAAGTACTATTGTAAGTACTCTTATACTTTTAATATAACATGTTTAATTAATTCATTTCCTTTGAGCTTCAGGGAAAGTTTAATAACTGAAAGTTTTTTGTCAACACTGGAAACTAAATTCTGAAATTATAGTCTTTTAATTTGATAGGACTAATAAGAAATGGGAGAAATTGAGGGGAACAACATATTTTTCCATAAAAGTATTATTTTATAAATACATTGATGAAAATATCTTCTGAAATATTTGAGAAACTTCATGATTATGTTTTTATTATATAATATTTTCAAAATAATGAAAGTAATATTTATTTATATCACTTTTCACCAAATTTGTCATATAACTTAATCATTTGCTTTCTATGGTTGGGTTATTCAGTAGGAACATTAATGGCAAGCTAAGTTGAACATTATTTTATACTTTATCATAAGAAATAAATGAAAACTACTCAATTATAACTCAATTGTTAGGTGAAATAACCTGAGAGAAATGGTTATTCAACTAATGGACCATTGAACAAATTAGTACAAATTGACCATTTACAACTCACTGGTAAGAATAAACTTGGATCAATAAAACCTGTCCTCAAAATCCTATAAAGATAATCTCTTAACACTTAAATGGCAAAGAATTAATAGGAGTACCAAAGGAGTACCACAGGATAAGACAGCCAGTAAAAAAGATATAGCTTTTATAAACTTGTATTAACTTAGAACAAAGACTTGGGATATATAAACCACATCCCACAAATTGGAGGAACTACAAAAATATGGTGATAGAGTATAAAAAGTATCAATGGAAAACTAATAAGATGAAGTCATAAAAAGTTTTCCAAAGATAAAAGGACTTAAATAATTCAATGGGGCTGGGGATGTGGCTCAAGCGGTAGCACGCTCGCCTGGCATGCGTGCGGCCTGGGTTCGATCCTCAGCACCACGTACAAACAAAGATGTTGTGTCCACCGAGAACTAACAAGTAAATATTAAGAAATTCTCTTTCTCTCTCTCCCCCACTCTCTCTTTAAAAAAACATAATAATTCAATGAATGAAATGAATCTAAAATTTATTTTAGAAGCTTCCATACACAAAGAATTGTGAATTGAACATTGATAAGATTGTCATGAAACAGATAAAAAAATAGGACTATATGTCTAAAAGATAAACTCTTGGAATAAATGTGCAATATGCAAAACGTAAGCATTATGCAAACTTTTAATAACTCACATATTTATGGAAAGTTGCACTAAACACTTTGAAATATTCAGTAACGAAGAGTAAGGGAGACACTATATACACAAACCTTCAAATTATGAAATAAGTGGAATATAAAATAAACTTTGTTATTATAATTTTATATTGATTTATTGAAAATAATACTTAAAATGAGTTTATTGGTTAACTAATAGGCTAGAAAGTAGCAGAAGTAAACTTAGGTTTGTTAAAGGCAGTAATGAAAGTACTGGGATGAAAAAAGACAGGGATTAAAAAATTAAAAAAAATAATTTTAGCAGACAACAAATAAAATAGATACCCATAGGGCAAACATTATTAAAATAAGTGGAGAAGATTAAAAAAAATGTTAAGAGTAATATTCTTGCATGCCAGGCAAAGGATTACCCTTTATGATAACAAAATTCTAAAAATACATATCAAAGAAAAAAATACAAAAATTATGGAGAAATAAAGTAGAAAATTTATATGGGCAGAAGGCCCTCAAAATATAATCTCTTGAAAATCGCTATGAGAGAGTAAATATGTTTAATACCATCCTTGTTTTCTTATTTTTTACTTACATAAACCCATATACATAGTTTCCAATTATAAATATAGGCTGGAAATACTGATAGATTTAATTAGGTGAATATAGAGAGATATTTATTCCAGTTATTTTTAATTGATAATTTGAGAAGAATTTATGCTATTGTTAGTATATGTGGTACAATAAATTTTGGATATTCATTTAGAGAAATATCTTTTCATAATTAAAATGTATGTTCTTAATCTAAATTCATTCTGGAGAGTTTTCAAAATAAATGCATGTAGAATGTTTTGAGAAAAAAATGATTTGTGAAAAATTTACCTAAAAGTTGAAATTATATACATATTACATATAATACATTCATTATATAATATTTTATATTATTGATAACATAAATATATATATATATATATATATATATATATATATATATATATATATATATATATATATATGTCATTGTACATATGTACATACGTATGTAAAGATTGCAAATGGCCTTAGATATCCAAATTGATGACAGTGGTTGTCTTTAAAGAAGAATGCAAGAAAATAAGATTATGAAGAAAAAGTGCAAGAAAAAGCTTTTATTGTTTTCCATTAAATATAATCTAAGAAGTTTAAATTACCTAGCAAGAATGCTCTAAGCTTTGGCTTATAATTTCAAATAATCATGATTGCTTAAAGTAGAAAGCAAATAAGCTGAATACTTCTAATCCTGACTAATGCATCATCATGTATTATAAAAAGGAAAATTATTAAATCCCTTATATACATTATCTGTTCTTTCTAGCTTTATGATTACTAGGACTGATGCTCCAGATGTTGTATCTTCCAAAATTATAGGATATCTGAAAGCTGCTATGTATCCTTCTTTTGTACCCTCCAAACTATTCTCTTGGTTTTCATGGATCATCCTTTGGACTAGTGTCTCTTTCCCTTATAGCTATGTTGTATAACCCTGTGATGGAGCATGTGAGTATGTGTTCATTAGCATGAACCTAATAGAGAGAAGTTCTACCTGAGATAAGTAGACAAGTCTAAAACTAAATGTCTGTCCTTGGTCGGGTTAATTAGCTGATACATGACAAATGTCATAAAGATTACAAAGAGAACGTAATTATACCTCTTCTCATGATAGCTGTGGCTGGGGCGTGTGTGTGTGTGTGTGTGTGTGTGTGTGTGTGTGTGTGTGTGTTTAATGGCTTTGTTTACATGCAAATTATAGATTATGCTCAAGAAAGACAATGGTCGTACCATTCATCAATATCTATTTTCTCTTGGTAGGTTGATGCAGTGTCAACTTCATGTTTGTATCCTGTCTATGTGATGATTATCATACTGCTATATTGTACATAAACAAATGTCACACATACCAAAAAGAAAAAATTTTAAGGCAAAAATACAAGATACAAGATATAGATGAAAAAACCTGGTTGTTGTTGGTATGCTATGTTTTTCTAGAAGTTTAATAATAATTTCACAGTCACAGTGGAGTATAATCTAAGACTGCAGTGATTTTGGTAAACCTCAATAAACACTATAGGAGATAGAATAAAGTAGGGAATTATAGAGATTTTGAGAGGAAGCACAGCTGGAAGAAGATGCAATGATTTATTTGAATACGGTTATATTATTCCACTAAAATACTATATGCAATCAAATATTTTATTTTTTTTGTAATTTACAATATTTATCACAGACAACTTTATTTTTTTCTACCTTTATGCATACCTAATTCTTATATCGCCTTCTTTTTGCCTCATATAGTATTCTTTATTTGTCCTTTAATTAGTTTAATGGGTCTATAGAATAATACAATTATAGAAAAATGAATAGCAGAGTTAAAACCTAAAGTTTGCCATTGGAAAATTAGCATGAGATACTTAACAAGAGAATTCTCAGTAGGTGATCTAGTGAACTGAGTAAGGCTTCTACTTAGCTGACAATGTTTAAGTTTTGAACTGTTTTGTAATTTAAATTCCTCCTGCAGTTCTCTAAAGGACATTAATTTAGATGCATCATTCAAACTTCTACTGCCACACTGTTTTGCCACAATTATTCAAGCTGAAATAAAAATTACTCCCCAGCTATTCTTAACCTGATATTTTAACAAATAAACAGATATTTGAATTGTTCTAGAGAGTATTTAAATAATAAATGAGAAGAATTCCAATTGAATACATTGTCCTTTAAAGTTAGAAGGGTCTCCTTCCTCAGAGGAGCAACTAAGATGTCAGGCCACTCCATTTTAACTTATTAGGAAATACATTGTTGGAAAAACACAAAGAAAATAGACATCGATTTCACATGTGCATTATTTTTGCTGAGTAGGTTTGGTTTGTGTTGAAAAATAAAGAAATACACATAGAAACACACACACCAACTGCCACATTGTTTTTGTTAAAGATATTTCTTATCTATAAAATATTTCATAACAATACAGTTATGAATAATTAAGAAAGAAGCATTTACAAATTTCTTGGTGCACGAGTTTCCATTTCATTGGTAAGTATAGGAACTTGTATTAAAAATAATCAAAGCACTCATTCCATTAACCCATCAATTATTTAGTTGGCCAATTGATAATTTTTATAAAGTTTTTTCTCATGCTTAAGTTGTCTTTAATACAAAAATGTTAGTAAATCAATCACAAAATTCAAAATAAACATTTTCATTATTTTTTTAATATTGAATACTGATTAATTATCTTTCATTTCAGTCTTTCAGTTAGAAGGTATTTACTTCCTAGAAGAATTTGGTAAATAACAACATTTTTTAAATCAGGCTAACACCAATTATAAAACGTAAAGGCTAATTTCTATTTTTTTTAATACAGCAACCAGATTGTATGTTATATTATGTACAACATCAACTCCTTCAGAGAGACATCAGGTATTCCTGAAAACAGTTCAGGCTTTGAAATCTGGATTAGAATCCTAGTTCTCTCAATGTCTATATAAAGGCTAGAATAGTTCCTGAGTTTTAATTTCTTTATACAAAGTGCAGATTAAAAAAGGAACATTCTTTTAAGTGCATGTGATAATTGTTACTAATAAAATAAGCTAATAGACTAATTGAAGTACCCCCAACAGCACAAATTATCATTATCTTTTTGTTGTCTTTATTGGTGAATTATAGTTGCATGAATTGATTGTATTTGCTGTTACATATTTGGGTGGGCACACAATATAACAATAGAATTTGGTAAGTATGGATCCCCAGCACTTTCAGCCTCTTTCCACTCCTTACCACCCTCTGATACCTTTCCTCTACTGATTTCCTTTTGATTTTTATGAGATATTTACCACCCTCCACCTTTCCTTTTCTCCTCTATCTTCCACATATGATAGAAAACATATGACTCTGGACCTTCTGAGTTTCAATTATTTAATTTAACAAAGTGGTCCCTAGTTTCCTCCATTTTCCCACAAATAACATTATTTCATTTTTTCTTTTCTTTTTTTTTTTGCTTGAATAAAATTTAATTGTGTATACATACCCAGTATTATTGTACTAGGGTCTATCTAAGGCTTAAATTTGGGTAGTGTCTCTTTCATGTAATTTGTTGCACCAATATTTGATTCAAAAATGTTTATTATTGTTATATCTTCTTGTTGGATTGTGCCTTTTACCAGTATAAAGTGACTTACTTTGTTTCTTCCTATTAATTTTGTTTGGAAGTCTGCATTTTCAGATACGAGGGTAGCTACTGCTGCTGTCTTTTAGGCTCCATTCACATGATACACTAATTTCCATTTTTTTTATTTTAAACCTATGGTTGTCTTTGCCTGTAAGGTGAGTGTCTTGAAAACAACATAGAGTTCAGTCAATCTGTTTTGTAATCCATTCTTCCAACCTTCGTTTTTCTCAATGCTATAAGAGAGACTTTTAATTCCTCACATTTTGGTTTACTTATAATCTTTAATTTAGTTCTATTTCTCATTTTCTTAGATTCTATTCAACTGAGATTTGCTTATATGTAAGCTCTAAGTTTTGTTTTGTAATTTTTCTCTGTAGAGTATTTCTTGAAGTAAATTTTATAGTGCCAGCTTAGTATTCACGAATTCTTTCCACTTTTGCTTATCTTGGGAGGTTTCTGTTTCTTCTTTGATTTTGAATGATTGCATTGATGTCCAATCTTGGTTGCAATCTTGGTTGACAGTCTTTTTTTTTTCAGGACTTGGAATACACCACTCCTGTCTTTCAGGAGTGAAATCAGAAGTAATTTTTAATGGCAGACCTCTAAACTTCACCTGAAATTCTCTTGAGAGTTTTAAAATTCTTTTTCTTCATATCAAGTATTTTAATTATAATGTGTCATGGAGATGTTTTTTTTTGATTTTGTCTAGTTTGGTTCTGAATACCTCTCATATCTGGATATATATCATATTATCAATATTTGAAAATTTTTCTGATTTTATTTCCCTGAAGAAGATATCTATTCCATTAGCTTGCATCTCACAATCATGTTCAGTTCTAATGATTTGTAAGTTTGGTCTCATTATGTTGTCTCTGAGTTTTTGTATATTCTGATCATGGTCAAATTATTTTCTTTAATATGGTCTGAATGTCCAAAGCTTACCTCTTTGTCTCCCAGCACTGAGATTCTGTCTTCAGCATGATCTTTCTATTAAAGAGATGTTCAACTGAACATTTTATTTGATTTATTGTGTTTTTCATTCCTAAGATTTCTGTTTGGTTCTTCATTAATCTCTCTATCTTCTTTTTGGATTTCTCATTTACATCCTTTATTGATTTCCAGATTAATTCAGTTGTTTTCTGTGATATTTTGAAATGCATTGATCTTTTTTTATAACCATTCTTTTGAATTAATGATGGTGGATTATGAAGTTTAGGAGGTGTCATGTTACCATTCCCCCCCTACTTTTTGTTTTCCTGTGTGTTATCCACAGCATTTGTGTTCATTCTGTTTTTGTTATTGGAAGGGCTGTCCATGAGTGAAATATCATTCCTACTTGGGGTATGGTAATTAGCTTTGGTTTTTGTCTCTCCTAGTCTTTGTATTAAAGTACAGCTAATGTCTCAGTGTCACTAATTCATGTGTGAAACAAGGGGAATATCTTTTGCCTGAGTTTTGTTCAGCAGCAGAATCTTTACTTTATGAACTTGTAGTGTCCCTGTAGCTTAGTAGCACCTTAAAGAATAAGGTAAAATAAACAATAAAAATAAAAATTGATGCAAACAACATATAGCATTAAAATAAATGTATGAATCCTAACATGGCAACTACAATGGTAATTATAACCAAAAATGAGGTGAGGTCAGCCATTGCCAACTGCAAAAACAATAGTTACCACGAACTAGATCTAGCAATAAAGCAAACTGCTGGTGTCAACCATGTAATCTATATCAAATTTTCAACAGCATATTGGGGGCAGGAGTTATTAGGAGAAAAGAAAATGTGATAGAAAGATAGAAGAAAATTTACAATTTCAAAAAGTGAACTGAAAGTATTCAGAAGACATGTAGCAGGCAATGTTTATAAGATAAGAATAGGAAATGTAAGGAAAACAAAGTAAAGGAAAAGAAGAAGAGAGAACAAGAGAAATAGATTGTTAGTGGGAAAAGAAACAAGCAAATGAAAGTAAACAACAATATCAAAATGAATAAACCAAAAATCCATAACACTCCAAAGGAAATAAAAACACAGCAATTACATTTTTAAAAAGCTAAAGGTGAGTAAAAGAAGCAAATATGTTTATGTATTTAAGTCCATGAATCAATCAGAACAGCAATAACACTTTCTCTTTCTCTCTCTCTTTCTCTCTCTCTCTCTCTCTCTCTCTCTCTCTCTCTCTCTTACACACACACACACACACACACACACACACACACACACACACACACGATGGAAAATAAATTCTTAATGAAAAATGAAGGAAGAGAGTACCTCCACTGATGTGGTCAAAATAGTCCAGGAGAATGAAATGTCACTACCTATGCAACAACTGCCCTCTTTTCCATTTCTACTTGGATTTTGTTCTGAGGCTTGGAAACAAGGTAGTCTCTGAAATTCTCTGCCACCTCTGGCACTGCTGCCACTGCCATCACCACTGTTGAATCCATTGCCATCACCACTAGTGCAGTCATTGCCACCACAGCCACCACTGCCACGGGCCTTAGCTGCAGATGCTCAGCCCTGTGTAAAGGGGCAAGGGTGGCTTGGTGGAGGATGCTACTCCCAACCAAAGGGAAGGGAGAAAGGAAAGGGAAACAGAAACAAAGTCACTGCTTACCAGAACCTGCTTTGGCCACTCTAATATAAGCACTCATCTGAATAGTCATCCATTGCCTTTACTTAAACATTTAATTAAGAACCCTCCTTACTATAAATGATTTCTCCAACTGTTTATGACTTGGTGACCCAATTAAATATGATTGTTTATTACCCATTGGAATGAAACTGCTTACTTTCCTTTTAATATGCTTTGTTCTGATTAGTTTATTGATAAATTTAATTTTTTTACACACGGTTTAATCCCTTTTGTAGATACTTATATCCTTCTGTTGAAACAGATATCTTTTGAATCATTCAAATGATAAGAATTATAGTATTTTCTCCTTTTAAACATTACATCTATAAATTTCACAATGTGTAATAAATTTCCCAGTCGGTTATTCTTCTTTAATTCTCCACATTGTTGAACCTCCCTTATAATCAGTTGGTTAGAGAGGTTTAGATCTCCTACAAAGTTCCCTTTAACTTTCAAGGCTAATTATTCAAATAGGACATACAGTTCTTTAACTTTTTGGTGCTAACAGAAAACTTAAATTTTCTCTCCAAATCAATTCACATTGGGCTTTATTCACAACTTGGCATTGTTTGTTAAAATACTAAATTGTGCCTAAAAGGCTGAGTCTATTCCATAGCAGGATTATAGTATATTTTAGCACTATGTTTGTTTTTGAAATCATTTGATAGGGCATAAATTATTGCACTTAACATATTTGGTGAAAAGTAATATATAATAAATACTTAATCATGAATTTCGAAAGTATAAATCTTAACTAGGCAAACTCAATCAATTTGGTTCTTTTTGTTATAGTATATGAAAGCATACACATTGCTAATACATTGCAGTTACTCTAAATTTCTATTTACTTCTAAACCAATGAAATACATTAAGAGCAATGCTCTAGATTTTCCTCATTAATTAAATCTAGTCCTCAAGAGTATTACTGAACCATGTTCCCAAAACCTTTAAGCCATTATTGTAATCTATGTGTATATGATAACATTCAAATTATATCTATTTTTAAAACCAAATAACTATTTTGTTTGCCTAGTTATGTTTCTGAGAAACATGTTTTATAGTACCATTTCTATCATAATTGTTAGATTATGATTGCCTTGTAAATCTATGGATTTTTTTCCTATATTTTTCTTTATATATATTTAGACAATATTTTAATTACAATTGTATGCATTACTTTAAAAATATTATTGTATATTCTTTATTTTTTTATGGCACTGCGGATTGAACTCAGGGGCACTAAACCACTAAACTGCATCCCCAGACTTTTAAAAAATATATTTTATTTAAAGACAAAGTCTTGCTGAGTAGCTTAGGGCCTCACTAAATTGCTGAGGCTGGCTTTAAACTAGCAGTCATCCTGCCTCAGCCTCCCGATCCATATCCTTCAGTTTCTTAATATAAATTTTGCAATTAAGTAATTTTTTCTAAGTTCATATTTAATCTAAGTGTTAAAAGCAAAAAATATTTGGGCAAGGTAGTTTATTCTTTTTTAGGTATCTTCCTCCATCAATTTTTTTCCACTTATTCTGTAAAATTATTCTTTGTGTCATTATTTGAAAAAGTTTATAGTTTCAAATGAGACATTTCAATTTTAATAGATGAGGTAAACATGTAATTATAGTAATTATAATCATATTTTCCAGCTATTATTTGCATCTCAAATGGTACTTTTATTCACCTTGATTGTTCTTATTTTTAAAAACCTCTTGATTTTGTAGGATTAATAAATTTTTTTCCCATAAACTTTTTATTTTTTAATGGTTTAGAAAATATTATATCTTGTTATTCTAGTAGTGAATTTAATACCTAAGTTTCCAGGGTTAATGAGAATCATTGTCCTCTTATAGGATAAGGGATAGTATTAGAGTGGTGGAAACACCATTGAACTTCCCTTTTCCTTTTCTGTCTTATTCCTTACCTAAACTATTAATTCTAGTTTGCATGGAATGCCAGATTTTCAGTATTAATGTTTGTTATTCATTTACTATTTACAATATATTATTATGCATATGTTCTGATTTATTACATAAATTTCTTTGGTCTCCTTAGTTCCCCTCACTTTTTTCTTTTCTTTCATTTTTGGATTACTTTTTCTTCTTAATGAAGAATAGAGTACAGTAAATTTCTGCCTCATTTCCCCCAAATGATAATAAAATAGTCTTTCAGTAATTCAATGATACTAGACGATAACTGAATTCCAGGGTATTTTTATTTTTCACTTCATTTTAGGACTGTTACTCCATTGCTTACTTATTCATCCCTGCTTATAAAATATTTCTATTAATTTCACTGTTGTGGGTTTGTTTTTTGCAATGTCTTTTCACTTCAGTTGATTTTTTAATTTGTGTTTATATTCAATTCTCTGTAGTTTGTTTTCAACTAAAATTTAAATTTTATTTTATATATTTATGAATTTCATGTTCTTTACAAACAAAGTCAACATTTCATCAGAAAATATAAATAATTTAGGACAATGCATGTGAACAGACTTCTAAAGTTTTTTTTTTTTTACTTTTTTTCTGTAAAATTATTCTTTGTTTCATTACTTGAAAAAGTTTATAGTTTCAAATGAGACATTTCAATTTTAATAGATGAGGTAAACATATAATTATAGTAATTATACTATACATTTGCTATTTATCTGGCAATGCTTTTCATCTGAGGACATCATATGTTACTTAATATTAGAAACTGTTCAACCATAATATTTTGTCATCTTCAAATAGCTTTCAAAAGTTATTTTCCCCTAATTATTTCTAATATTTCTAAGAAACTTCTTTTAAATATATGATAAAGCTACTCATTCTAGTATATATTAGTTGTTGATAGACTATATATATATATATATATATATATATATATATATATATAGCTGAGACTCAAACCCAGTGACTCACACATGCAATGCAAGCACTCTACCACAGAGCTACAATCCCAGCCCCCTGTTCTTATAAATATTTCCAAATGCTTCATTTTAGTGTTTTCATTTATACTTATCTCCAATCTCCAATTTATTAATTATTTTCTTTCCATTTGTTTCTAATATTTACTGTGTGTACATCAGTATTGAGTAAATTTTTACTTATACAACTGAATATTTTTATTTCCCCAATTCATATTTTTATACCTATTCCTTATTTGCATTAGCTTTCAATTCATTGAGAATGTATTGACTAATACCAAGATATATTTGTCTCATAGCTTATGTGGTCCAGGAGTCCTGGCATGTCTCACCTGAACTCTGCTCTGCATACTACAAGGTTACCACCAGGTGTGGGCCAGACTGCACTTCTGTTTAGTGACTTGACTTGGGAAGAATGCTTAAAATTTAATTTCAGTTGTTAGTCTTTCAGTTTATTTAGTCTTTTTTTCTTTTGCTCACAGCCAATTTTTTTTCACTCTTCCTTTAACTCTTTACTTCTATTCCTTGTGACTGTGTAATTAGTGTCCTGGATCTGTGACAAAGACTGGCTAGAGGCTTTCACAAGGTTGTTGAGGCACCTGTGGATTCCTTCCATGTGGTTCTTCCACAACAATCTCCCAATATGGATGTGTATTTCTTCAAGTCCATTAACAGAATCTATTCTTCAGTGACTCAGAGTCTTACATAACACATATAGGTAAGAGAATAACATCCCATCATTTTTTCCATAATCTATTGATGACAGGCAAGATTCCCCCTGTACTCAAGAGGAAGGGAGCAATGAAAGTGTGATTCCCTAGAGTCATATTTGATATAAAATTTTCAACATTATTTAATAAATTTCTTCACCATGCAATAGTTGCAAATCAATACGTTTAGTCATTCACAACAACTGTATTCTTGATCCTTTTGAAATTGTTTCACTTTATCTGTGGGTATGCATTCTCCATAAAATCTTTACATTATCTGCTAAAAGTATTATTTTGTTTTAAAAAAGCAAAAAAATGTGTAATTTTTATTTGTTAGTTCCTATTATTAGGAAATTCCTTTCTCCTTATGTCAGATCTTATTTGTGGTTTTTACTTTGTAGGAATCTTTATTGAATACTTCTGGACTGGACTTAACTTTCTAGGAATCTTTATTGAATACCTCTGGACTGGACTTAGTTTTGAAAGATATCAGGAGAGGATCAAGATGGCAGAGGAGAGGAGGTTGCTTTCCACGCTGCTTTGTGATGGGAGACCAGGACGTGTACAAATATCTTCTCTTTGTGGTGGGTGAAAAAGTTATACTTTGGTTTTGTCTTTTTTTGTTATTGTTGCTGTCTTTTTTCTTTTGCTCATGGCCAAATTTTTTTACTCTTTCTTTAACTCTTAAGAAGCAGAAATAAAATGACAGGGAATAAAACTATTTCTCATTAATGACATTGAATCTAAATGGCCTAATATCAGCAACCAAAAGACATAGACTGACAGATTGAATTAGAAAACAAGACCCATCAATATGCTTTCTCCAAGAGACTCACCTCATAGAAAAAGAACCACAGACTGAAGGAAAAAGAATGGGAAAATACATTCCATTCATACAGATCTTGGATACAAGCAAATTTTTCTATACTTATAGAATATGAGTCAAAGTTGATCAGAATGGAAAAAGAAGGTCATTTCATATTGCATAAGGGAATTTTGCAACAAGAATAAATAACTATTATAAGTATTTACGCACCAAATAATGGAGTAGCTACATACATCAAACAAACCCTTTTTAACTTCAAGAAATAAACAGACACAATACATTAGTACTGAGTGACATTAGTATGCCTCTCTCATCACTGGATTTGCCATCAAATAAAAACCTAAACAAACAAACAAAAACAAACTACATAACTAAAAATACTATTAATAATACAGACTTAACAGACATATATAGAATACTTCATCTATTGGTAATTGAATATATTTTGTTCTCAACAACAAAGGGATCATTTTCTAAAAGAGACAACATCTTAAGCCAGAAAGAAATTCTTAGCAAATACAGAAATGAAGAAATGATACCTTTCTTTCTATCAAATTATAATGGAATGAATTTAGAAATCAATGATATAATAAAAAGTAGAAGTCACTCTAACATTTGAAGACTAAAACACTACTGAATGATCAATGGATAGCATAAGAAATCAGGGACAAATTTTTAAAAATACTTAGAGGTAAATGAGAATAGATACACAATATATCAACATCTCTGGAACTCTATGAAGGTGCTAATTAGAGGAAAGTTCATATCACTGAGCTCATTCATTAAAGGAATAGAAAGTCACCTAATAAATAACCTATAATTACACCTCAAGGTCCTTGAAAAAAAGAACAAATAAAAATTAATATCAGTAGAAGACAGGAAATAATTGAAATCAAAGCCAAAATCAATGAAATTTAAATAAACAAACAAAAAGTTCCAAAAAAATAACAAAATAAAAAGTTTAATCTTTGAAAAAGTAAGTAAAACTGATAAACCCTTTTCCATGCTAACCAAAAGGATGAGGGAAAAAACTCAAATTTATAAAATTCATAAAGAAAAAAAGGAAATATGACACAGGTATCATTAAAATACAGAGGATAATCAGAAACTATTTTCAAAATTTATACTCAAATAAAATAAAAAATCTTGAAGACATCGACAGATTTCCAGAGACATATGACCTACCCAAATTGATCCAGGAGGACATAGAGAATTTAAACAAGGCTAGGGGAGGGGGAATAGGAAGGGGATTGGAAAGACAGCAGAATACAACAGACACTAGTATGGCAGTATGTATAAACGTGGATGTATAACCAATGTGATCCTGCAATCTATACACATGGTAAAAATAAGAATTCATACCCCACTCGAATCAAATGTATGAAATATGATATGTCAAGATCATTGTAATGTTTTGAGCAACCAATACAAAAATGAAAAAAATACATTATTAAAAATTAAAAAAACAAAATTTAAACAAATCAATTTCAAGCAATAAAAAGCCTATAAACAATGAAAAGCCTAGGGTTAGATTGATACTCAGCTGAGTTCTACCAGATTTTCAAAGAACTAACACCAAACTTCCTCAAACTATCCCATGAAAAATAAAAGGAGAGAATATTTCCAAACTCATTCTATAAAGGTAGTATCACCCTAATCCATAACCAGACAAAGACACCAAGGAAATAAAACATCGGACCAATATCCCTGATGAACATAAATACAAAAATTCTTAATAAAATACCAGAAAATTGCATTCAAAAACATATTAAAAAGATAGTGCATCATAATCAAGTAGAGTTCATCCCAGGGATGCAAGATTGATGCAATATACAAAAATCAATAAATGTAATTCACTACATCAATAGACTTAAAACAAGAATCATATGATGCAGAAAAACCATTTGACAAAATTCAGCATCCATTCATGCTCAAAACTCTGAAAAAATAGGGATAGTAGGAACATACCTCAACAATGTAAAAACTATATAGTTAAAACCAAGGCCAACATCATTCTAAACAGAGAAAAAATGAAAGATGGAATAAGACAGAGATGCCTCTTTCATCACCTCAACATATTCCTTAAAATTCTATTCAGAGCAATAAGGCAAAATAAATAAATTGAAAGAATATGAATAGGAGAAGAAGAGCTCAACTATATATATTTGCCAATGACTTAATCCTATATTGAACAGACCCAAAAATTCCTATCAGAAAATTTCTAGAACTCATAAAAAATTTCAGAAAAGTAGCAGGATAAGTAATTAGCACCCATAAATCTATTGTGATCCTGTACACCAATGATGAATCAGGTGAAAGAATAGAAGAAGCAGAGATAAACCCACATAAGTGCAGTTATTTAATATCAGAAAAGGGCACTATAAACATATATTGGAGGAAAGATAGCCTCTTTAACAGAAATGGTACTAGAAAAACTGAAAATCCCTAGGTAGCAGAATGAAATTCAACCTCTATTTCTTTCTCTGTGCAAAACTTAAAGTGGATCAAAGATTTGGACATTAAATGAGATTCAACACATGCTATAAGAAAATATAGGTCCCATGCCCTATCATGTTGGTTTAGGATCCAACTTCCTCAATAAGACTCCTAAAGCATAATAATAAAATCAACAATCAATAAGTGGGATGGAGTCAATCTAAACAGCTCTCTCAAAGCAAAGGAATCAATCAAGAATATGAAGACAAAGCCTAAAGAATGGACAAAAATCTTTACTACCTGCACCTCAAACAGAGCATTCATCTCCAGGATATATAAAGAACTCAAAAAATTTACCTCCCCTAAAAAAAAATAGCCCAATCAATAATTGGGAAAAGGAACTAAATAAACACTTCTCACAAAAAGAGTCATGAATAATCAACAAATGTATGAAAAAATATCCAACATCTCTAGCAATTATAGAAATGAAAATTAAAACTTCACTGAAAATTTATCTCACTGACAACAATTAAGAATGCATGTAATAATAAAAGTTGGCAAGGATGTGGGGAAAAGGTACACTTAAACATTGCTGGTGTGACTTTAAATTGGTGCAACCGGTATGCAAAACAGTATGGAGATTCCTCAGAAATCTTGGAATGAAACTACTGTTTGACCTAGTTATCACACTCCTCAGTTTATACCCAAAGGACTTAAACTCAGGATACTATAGTGAGGCAGCCAAATCAAAATTCATAGCAGCTCAATTCACAATAGTTAAGCTATAGAGCCAAACTAAGTGTCAATCAACAGATGAATGGATAAAGAAAATGTGGTCTACATACACAATGGAATATTAGTCATATAAAAGAAAAACTTTATGGTATTTGCATGTAAATGGATGAATCTGGAGACTGTTATATTAGGAAAATTGGCTATTCCCAAAAACCAAAGGTCCAATGTTGTTTCTGATATGTGGATATTAACACACAGTAAAGAATGGGTGAGAATTAAAAGTTCAGTAGATTAGACAAGTGGAATAAAGTGAAGGGGCCTGGAACAGGAATAGGAAAGAAAATGGAATGAATCTGATTTAATTATCTTATGTACATATATAAATACACTACAGTGTATCTGCACATCATTTACAATCACAAGACTGGGGTCTTAATTAAGATAAGATGTACTCCATGTTTGTATAATTATCTCAAAATATACTCTCAAAAATTTAATCATGGTTTCATACTACATAAGAAACAGTTTCTCCACCAGGGCTGACTTAACCATCAGGCTCAGGTGTCATGGTGCCTAGAGCCCACAATATTATAGGAGTCCTTGGTAATGATTTTACATCAACTTTTTTAATCAAATGAAGAAAATGAGTATAATAATAATTATTATGAATATATATCAATGGATATAGCCACACTTATATTAGTCTTCGTACTAGTAAGTCATTAAACATAATTATTTATTTGTGTGTGTGTGTGTGTGTGTGTGTGTGTGTGTGTGTGTGTGTTGCTGGGGGTTGAACTAAGGGCCTTGTGCATGTGAGGCAAGCACTCTACCAACTAAGCTATATCCCTAATCCTATTAATTTGTTTTATTGTAAAATGGTCTCTGAAATACAAAATGACTAGAATTCAAAACAGTTATGATACTAGTGCTTCATATAGTGCTTCACTTCACAGAAAACTGCCCCCACCCCTTGGTATTTTCAAGTCCACTAGATTTAACTATTTTTAAATCTCCTTCTCTTTCTTGATGAAGGACACTGTGTTTTAGCATCAAAAAGGAACTCCAGATCTGGTTTTCTGTCCCTCTTTGCCTGCTCATTCCTTTCACTGTGTATGAAGGCTGACCCTGCCTTTCTTCCCCAGCATTACTGACTTTAGTCTTATGTCCGTGATTACTTACTTCTTCTCAAATCAGTTTTATTAGTTACTGTCTTCTTGATTTTTTCAAGTGTTGCTGTGTCATCTACAGTAGATTTCAAATCTCTTCATTTATCATTTCTTGGAAATAAAATAAAATGTGAATCAGTGTGTACTTGCTCACTTCAACTTAATGACCAGTAATCCCCTTTATTCTTATAATGTGTTTTACAAAATATCATTAGAATAGTATTAAAAATCATCATTTTAAAATTTGTAAGGGACTTCTAAATAACAAAAGTAAATGACTAGATACAGGAAAGAATAGAAATATGATTTTTTAAAATATTTTGCATTAATCAGAAAATGTCTATGGCAACTCCTGTTAAATGTATTTATTTTAACTGCCTACTATGTGCAGTGAACTGTTTTAAAATCTATAAATACCATATAAAGAAACCTTTATATTTTAGTAGGTTGAGGGTGGTAGTAAATTTTTAAAAATATCTAAATAGTAAGGTTCATGGTGTTAAGTCTTAGAAAAAATGATATCATAGAAGAAATATTTATAGGTGTATAGATTTTGTTTATGTTCTTTCATCTAACTCATTAATAGAAGAGTTAGTATTTTACCAACTGTCATTGCTTTAGAAAAAATGCTCACAAAATGACTTGCATTCAATTTCATGTATTAATATTTAAATCTTATTATTAAATTATTTTCTAGTATTAATTATATAGAAATTATTGGGAAGGTTGGAAGGGGTATTAAAATTTATGGTAAGTATTTAAATACATATGATGATGAAAGTATTATGAAATAGTTTATCTGCAAGTTCCTTCTAAGAAAGATCACAGATAACCTTGAAACAATATATAATAATGATGAGTATATAACATTTTCCCTGATAGAACTACAGCTATTTAAAAAGTGTTTAATTATTATATTCATTGTTCAATTCCATAACTCAATCTACCTGTGATTTGTGGTTATAGATTGAGGTACAATGCGCATTTTCAAATACCCATCACTTTTTTTATAATAAATATTAGCCAATTGGAGTTTTTGACACCTAAGTCATCAGAAACTTTCACTGATTCCTTCTCAAAACTTTAATAATATACCTCAAAATAACCTTAGACTCTCCTTCCTTACCCACCTGTCAGTTTAAAATGCCTAAGGCTAAAATAATATTTCTTGCCTATAGCAACCCCATGCCACCTGCCCCAACTTGAACTACCCAACTTTCCCCCATCTCTCAAATATTCCATAGATTCTATCATATTGTACCTTATTTTTAAAGTTAAATTTAAACTCCAGGTTAAGGTCATTATTGATGTTTTTAGTTTTGCATTTTCTTTGCTTTTCTTCTTTTTTTTAATATATAGAAGCCAATAGTCAAATGTACAATGGATTTTTTTTCTTCTATGCAACTTCATCACTATTACCTCTACTGAAGAATTATTTAATGGCTATATGACTGATGTGCTGTGTCTTATCCCTTACTCCCTGTAGAAGCATAAGCCCCACAAAGCTCAGTTACCTTTAGTTTTAGATCTGTTATAGTCCCATTGAAATACAATGAGTAGCACAACTCTGACAGATAAGACATTTTAATGACTTTTTTTGCCACCTGATTTAGTTATTAAATTTTTTATCTTATAAGTGATTTATAAAGTACTACCTGTGCTAAAATAACTTATAAAATCAGTCTAACTGATAATGATAGCATCACTTTAGTATTTAAAAATAATAAAAATGATAGTCCCAATTAATTTATTTAGGAAAGTCTCTCAGTATTGTTAGGGGAATTATAGAAGCTATGATGTGCCATTTATTTAGCACAGTTCTAATTTAATGTGGGATTGGTTGTTTGAAAAACAATGAAGCCTGCTGACTTTAAATTTCTGTATGAGAAAAAGGCAAATGTCAAAATGAGTAAAATAAATAGTAGATCCCAATGCTCTAGTTGTTGTTCTCACGACTTTCGAGAAGCTCAAACATCTTTCTGTAAGCTCCCCATATGTCCCCATGGACTAAATGGAGGAAACACTTCATTGTATTTAATCCACAAAGTTAGAGTGTGTAAAAATACCCCTGGACTGTTTCTTCTGAGTTTGAAGAGTAAGAACTCATTTAAGGTTCATTTCATTCCTCACCCAAACGAATTAGAAGGAATATCAATAAAATCAATTTGTAATTATACAGTTGTGAATTATCCAATTGATTAATTACCAAAATAACAGAATCAATTTTTAAAAATTCAACTCAGTTTGCACCTATATTATCCTGGTAGAATCTACCCAATACCTCATCAATTTTTTCTAAGTGAACACTTTTGAACAAATTCAAAATTTGTGCTAGCTAATAGATTCTCCTATATCCTGCATGCAAGTCTCAGAATTTAATAATTTAGTATCTTCCATGTGCAAACATATGTCAAATGTCGAATAAGAAACAATTGCAAATCAGTCTAATTAATGATCCAAGACTCACCTACTAAACATAAAGAATTACTTTTATGTGTTAAATTCAAACTAATATTATCAAGACTTATGGTGCAGTCTATACAAGCATTCAGCAAAGAAAGGATTGGATTAGGTTGAGACAGCTGTCAGGGGTTTTCTATAAATGAGGAATGAATGAACAGGAAACATTTCCCATATAAATTCTTTTATTTAACTGACATCTATTGATTATGTCCTCTGTTGAGCACAGGAATGACATAATCTAATTTATATTTGGCATCTTTGTTGAAGACCAGTACAGAGGTATAAAAGTAATTAAAAGCAGATAATTATTGAAACAATGTTATGAGTTTTGCACTAATCTAATAGAATGATGATAATGGCTTACCTCAATGGTAGCAGCAAAGTTATGAGGATTTTGCACTAATCTAAAAGAATGATGATAATGGCTTACCTCAGTGGTAGCAGCAGAAGTGGGAAATGTTAATGGAATTGAGAAAGGTAGATTTAACAGAATTGTGTAGCAGATTGGATATGGGGCATGAATAGATTAATCATAGTTTATTGTCAAAATTTGAATAATCATAAGATAGAAGATACATATATAATCAGAAAACATAATAATTATGTATCAATTTTATGCTATATACTTATTGAATTTTAATTAATGGAATTATTGTTTTCCTTGAAAAATTACTTATATTAATGTTCTACTGTGGCACAACAAATTACCACCAAGTTAGCAGTTTATACAAATGTATTACCTGATATTTGGGTTAGAGGTCTGAGTATAGCTTAACTGAGTTCTTTGCTCAGGATATCACTACTCTGAAATTGAGTTCTCTGTGAAGGCCAAACTGTCATCTCACCATAAAGTGCAGTGGTTGTTGACAAAATTTATTTACTTATGTCTGTTTGACTAAGGTCAGTCTTGCCTGCTGTAAGCTAGGAAGCACTTTCAGCTCCTTGAAGCTCCTCTGTTTCCTGGCAAAGTATTTTACTCACAAAATTTCTCTTAAGATTACAAAGGAATAGCATTTTTCCTTTACTATATCAATAATTTCATTTCCATTTGTCTTGCAAAGAAAACGTGATTCTATTTCCCAATGGAAGAATAAGAACCACACCATAATCTCCTGACATTGAAGCTATCAGATTCCATGCAGGAAGGGAAAGGATGATATAAACCAGTAAACAATTGCTCCAGATATCAATTCAGTGAAAGGTCCTATGGAAAAGGGCCACTTTAGTTAGGTGTGGTAACCCATGTCTGTAATCCTAACTATTAGGGAGGCTGAGGCAAGAGAACCAGAACTTTGAGATCAGTCTCTGCAATTGAGTAAGACCCTGGCTCAAAATTTAAAAATAAACAAATAAAAAAAAGGTTGGAGATGTAGCTCAATAATAAAGCACCCCTGGGTGTAATTCTCAGTATTGGGTGGCAGAGGGGAAGCTACTTCTGTGAGTCTCTGATGAATGGGATTGGATTGCACAGGGATATGTTGCGAAAAATTGCCTTTGAAGAAACAAGATCTTAAAGGAATAGAGGTTTTAGTTATTAATGTAATGTATATCACAAAGTGAAGTATAGTAAACACAAGGAAAGAGCTGGCAAACATATAGTAATTATTTCGGAATAAATATCAAATATAATTGTATAAATACACAATGTTTTGAATATATAATAAATAATTGCAGATTTAAACTTGCATCCGTGTATTAGCATTGTGGTTTATGATTTAGGCAGTAACTGAACTATCTTTACCTTAGCTTTTATTATTAAAAATAATAGAAAGAAGAGAAAATAATGAAACTGAAATGGCTAAATCTATTCGTATTTTAACAGATGCTGCCACCGTTAGGGGCATTTGGAAATCTCATGGTTGCACGTTTGTTCCAATTATCTGCTTAGAAAAGTAGTATTTGAGTGGGAATTCTCCAGATTTACTAAATTTATTAATATTATTGTTGTGGGGCAGTTTGCTCAGAAAACACACTAAGTCCCAGTTTTGTCGAAATTGAAGAGTCTTTATTTAGCAGGCCATCCAGCAACTGCTCCCCACAGGATCCACCTCCCCCCACCCCAGGATTCAAAACTATCTCTGCAAGGAACAGCCCCAAGCCTGAGCATTTTAGGATATTTAAAGGCAAAAACTACATCCCGGTTGACATAGCTGTAAGCAAGCAGGTATAGAAGCTGGATTGGGCAGTCAGCGAGACAATGCAAAGGGTACATTGGTATTTCCCCTAGGACTTTCCAGGTTGGCATAGCACCAAGCAAGGAGAAGGGAAGTGGATCAAAATGACTCTAATTCAGTACAAGTTAGAGAATGGTTACTAATGTCTAGACAATCAATTTCTGACAAGTTACATTGCCCAAGAAAAATGGAAACCAGAGAACAATTTTACATTGAATATAAGAATTGCTATTTTGTGTTGCCAAGTATACTATGCTAGGTAGCCATTAATGGGACAGAGGTGGGGCTTTCCCACAGGAGAAGCATTTCTTACATGATATATAGTCTTAGGGTAAAATGCAGTCTGTTTGGTCATTGCCCATGTAACCTGGCCCATAACATTATCAAGTAGATTTAAAAAAAAAAGAAAAGAACTGTTTCTAATAAATTGGGAATAAAATCAGGAATTTTATACTTTGATCATAATGGTTTATTACTTTTTAAGAACATAGATCGTAGCATCAAAAAGTCTAATTCTTCATGTGAACTTTAATTAACTTATAATACTGAAGTATTTATTAACTGATATCAAATCTACAAGTTAGAAATCTTATTGTGTGATTTAGAAATTGTGTTTTTTCATCATTTTTATTTTCTTAAACTGTTTTATTTTTTCAGAATAGTCTTCAATCAATAGAAAAATGATTCAGCATGAGAGTTCCCACATTTTCATACCATGTTTCCTTTATTAATAACATCATATTTTGATATATTTATCATAAAGAACAAATATTAATATTATAAACTAAAATTATACTTTATTTTACTTTGTCTTATTTTTAAACTTACCTTATTTTTTCAGCTAATGTTCTTTCTTTCTTTTTTGTATTCCAGGATCCCAAGTTACCATATTACCTTTTATCATCATGTTTCCTTAGGCAATTCTGACTTTGACAGTTTGTCAGACTTTGCTTTTTCAAAGATTTCCTTTAGAGTTGAGGACAACTTGTAAGGCATTTTGTAATGCCTCTTTGCTAAAATATCTAATTTTTTCTCATGATCAGTCTGTGGTTATGGAGTTTGGGGAGGAAAACCACAGACATAAGTTGAAAAGGATCATCAACTAACATTAAATGTACAAATGAATGATTTATCATGTTTATTACTGTGGTAATTAACTTTGGACACATAGTTGAGGTAGTTCTTTTATTTCTTTCAGACTTTTCTATTATAAAATTACTCTTTTCTCCCTTTCCATAGTGTACTCCTCATAAAGTAGTAATTTTGCATAGCCCAAAGTTAAGTTGTAGGAAATTATGTTCACCCCCTTGAAGTTAAAGTATCTACATGAATTATATGGAATTTCTGAGTATCAGACAATGGCTCTTCTTTCCCATTTATTTATTTATTTAATAGTTTCTTAAATCAGTATAAAATCTTGTACATGTCTTTAAAGTTTTGGGTTATAACCCAATATTTCTTTATATATATATTTTTTTGTTCAAATTATGCCACCTTTGGACATTGAAAGCTGTTTCATTTGTTCCTGGGTATTTTGTGTGTGTGTGTGTGTGTGTGTGTGTGTGTGTGTGTGTGTGTGTTTCTTCCACTATGAGGCTCTCAGGGAAACATTGTCTACTTCATTTATTTCTTATTTTAATTTTAGAATCAGTTATGTCTCGTAGAAACTCTAGTTCCTTTTTTTGAAAATGGCACTAGAAAACTGAACTTGATTATAAGTGTACTGTTAGCTATTCTAATGTCTTTTGCATCTAGAAAATCTGATTTGACAAATAAAGGGAATGCACATATAAGTGTAGCAAACCACAATTACAAACGTATAAGTATTTCTATCATACCCCTTTGCATCTATATTAAAGTAAGCATGAGTTCATACTAATTTCTCCAAAATAAGCTATTACTGCATGTATAATTCTAATCTTGTCTGCATTGCTTACTTGCAACCTCCCATTCCAACAACAGAAACTTGGTTCCCAATATCTGAAAACCATTTACTTAGGTGTTCAGTTCAAGTATACAAAAAACAGTGGTTTCAAAATGTTCACTCTCATTCAATGGGAAACAATTTTATTAACTAAAATAAAGCACAGTTTCTTTTTCATGGAGTTCTAAAAATCCCTCATTTTCAGTTATTCAAGACAATAACATTTTATTTTACTCTCCTCAGTGATATTACTTGATAAATGTGTGATAATTAAATTATTATGGGAAATTCAGTATTACATCCTGGGATTCTTTAAATTAATAAATACATTTCTAAACTTGCACACCTAAATAACATTTTAATTGGCATAGTCAAGGTTCGTTATTTATGTTCTGTATATTGACCAAAGGATAGTGGAATTTATCCATCATTATTTTATATGGTGTAGTTTCACTAAAAATAGTTAAAAATTCTGTGCTTTACCTGTTAACTCTCTACCCTAGACTCTTGACATCCACTGACAAATTATCAATATCTGCATGGTTATCCTCTTCCTGTGTGTATCATAGACAGAATAAAATATAAGTATTTTTTCAACCACATTTTTTCATTAGCAAAATGCATTTAAAATATATTCATGACAATAGTTTATTCCTAAGTTATTACTCAGAAAGTTCCCATTTTGGGAACTCATTCTCTACTGAAGGACATTTTGGTTGCTTACATTTTGAGGAATAATAAATAAAGATGTTATCAATATTCATATGTAAGTTTTGTGCATCTTCAAATCACTTGGATATATATCAAAAGCATCATCACTACATCATATGCTAAGATTATGTTCAATTTGCAAAACACCTGATTAAGTCTACTTACCTGGTTAATACACTGATGAACTCTCCTCCAAAGTGGCTGTACCATTTTACATTTCCACTAACATTAAATGAAAGTATGTTGTCCCACGTCTTCAACCACAATTATTATCATCAGTTTTAGAATGTAATTATTTTAAAAACTGGTTTAGTGTTATTTCACATGTTGTAATTTGTACTTCTTTAATGACATGCAATGTTGATCATCTTTTGGTATGGTTTATATATGAGGTATCCCCTTAAAGCTCTTGTGTTAATGCAGGGGATGAAATCATGATATTGAGAGTCTTAACCCAATCAATAGATAAAATTAATTTTATGAATTAATAATCTGAATAGATTACTGGTTGTTATCTGTAGGCAGATACACTTTGGTTGGAGAAAATAGGTCACTGGGGACATACCCTAGGAAATATGTATATTGTCTTTGGTGCTTTGAACTTTCTCTATGCCTCTAGGCCACCATGATCTGAGCAGCTTTCCTCTGCCACATGTTTACACCCTGATGTTCTGACTCACCTCAAGCCCAGTGCATTTGAACTGGACAACTATGGATTGAACCTCTGAAACTGTGAGCCCAAATAAACCTTTCCTCCTCTAAATTTATCTTTTGTCAGGTATTGTGGTCACAGCGAGGAACATCTGAATAGTACATCTTTCATAGGCTTATTTTCTATTAATATATCTTCATTGAAGATATGTCTGATCATATCTTTTCCTTGTTATGCATTTGAGTATTTTTTTAATTGTTGGGTTTTAATGGTTGGTTCTTTGTATATTTTTGATATATGTCCTAGTCAGATGAGTTGTTTTGTATACATTTTCTGTCAGATTATGGCTTTGCTTTATTCCCTTAACTGAGTCCTTTGTGAAACAAATGCACTTAATCTATTTTTTGCTTTGCTGGGGATCAAAGTTGGTACTTTGTGCATGCTAGGCAAATGCTTTACCACTAAGCCATGTTCTTAAGCCAATAAGTACTTACTTATATGGAATCCAACTTAACTTTCTTTCTTTCAGAGTCCCTAAATTTGGCTGTGTTTCTGAAACTCAGCAATGTTACAATAAATGATATATTTTAAAGTTTAATCTCCAAATGACTTATTATGATATTTAGAAAAAAAATTGACTTTATGTTGACATTTTGTCCTTTGATCTAAATCAACTATTACTGCTTTTAGTTCCAGGAGTTGCTCATTGGTCTTTGTGATAGCCTACCTAGACCATTATAGACTGGACTGTCTCCTCCAAAATTTGTATGCTGAAGCTGGTCCTGTTTCTCAGAATGTTACTGGATTTAGAAAAGAAACTTTACAGAGGTAATTAATTCAAAGTGAGGTAACTGGGTTGGCTTCCAATTCAATAGGACTGGTATTTTTATCGGAAGAGGAAATTTAGATCCAGAGGGAAGACTGTCTAGATGTAGAGGGGGGATGATCCTCTACAGCCAAAAGAGGCCTCAGAAGAAACTATTCATCCCTACACCTTGATCTTGGACTTGTGGCCTTCAGAATAGTAAGAAAATAACAATCTGTCATTTAAATCACACAGTTTGTGGTACTTTGCTATGGAATTTCTTGCAAACAAATATATAAACAATCCTGCTATTTGTAACTAACAACCTTTTTATCTTCTTTGCCAATATTTATGATTTTTTTCTTCTGTCTTTGTACTATGTAGGGCTTTCAGTATAATATTTAATATTAATGCTATATGAGAGCATTTTCCATGACATTTTCTAAAATTTGAATGAAAATCACTCCGTCTCAAGTATACAATTAAATATGATGTTAGCTGTAAGTTTTTGTTAATTTTTTCCCAAGTTGAAGAAATCACTTTTATTCCAAATTAGCTGAAATTTTTCATCACAAATGGATGTTAAATTTTGCCAGAATTTTTTTGGCATCAATCAATAAGATCATGTGGGTTTTCGCCCATATCTGTTGATACATTGGATTACACTGATTTGCCAACCTTGCAAATTTGAAATAAATACCCATTTGGATCTGATTATTTTAACATGATAAAGAAAATTATATATTTGGCAAACTTTATAAAAATGTAAAATATAGTTTTTACTGTGAATTTCTTATTTTGTACTGGAATTTAGCTTTGTGGCCCTTACCGCTGAGCGGCATAAGGAGTCCTTTTATGCATTTTTTATTTTGTGATAGGTCTTATTAATTTGCTGAGATTTTCATTAAATTTCTGAGGCTGGCCTCAAATTTACAATACTCTTGCCTCAGTCTCTCTAGTCACTGGCATTACAGGGATGCGCCACAACACCTGACCTATTGTAATTTCAAAGTATAACTTTATTATTTTTTATGTGAAGTACCTCATTAAATGCATACTTGTTATAAATCTAAAAATACTATTACCCCAAATAATACCATTACTGCAGCTACATTTGATTAGAACCATTTATAAACACAATGTTGTTTTTAAATAATACATTCTATACAGTTTGCATTAAAAAAGACTAGAAGGGGAGAATTTTATAGATACTTGCTTTCCATATAAGATGTTTACCCCCATATAGAAGTACTTATTTGCTTCCTCTATAGTTACTTTAAATATATATTTTTTTGTTTTGTTTGAGTTTCTATTTTTATCCTTTTCTTTGGAAGTAAAATATAATAGAATATTTGATAGAACTCTCACTTTTTCTTGCTTTGATAATATTTACAATGTCTTTCCTGGATTTATCAAGAAATATACAATTCCCTATAGTTAGAGCCATTCAAACTAACAGTAGGAATTCTTAGTGTTGATGAAAGTATTGATCATACAAACATTAAAATTATGTCTCCTGTAGCAAATGCCAATAAAGGAGTTCTACATTAATCAGGAAATCAATGGTGCTTGTCAATAAAAAGGCAACATCTGAAAGGATGATGTTGTTGGAAGATCTGGTGGTTGTGGACCAGAAGCCAAGTAACTCAGCAAGTGAACTGTTTACTTGACTTCAGGCTGCGCTCCAATTATATATGAAGAAATACAGAATAAAACTAAAATATAAGAAACTATGTGTTGTTCATTCACTAGTGTTTTTTTTTCCAAGAGTAAAGGCAAGGTTACTATAGCCATCTCCATTATTCATTCAATATCTAAAACACTTATTCAATATCTGTTTGCTACCGAGATTCAATGAACTGTTCCAAGTAGGCAGAATACTTATGATAAACAAGTTTTAATATTTTTTTAAATAAATCTTCTGCTTTTTCCAAAATCCTGTTCATTACTATTTATTAAAGTACACATTTTTGAAGTTTACATCTATAATCTTTGTACTTAGTTTGCCCAAAATTATTTTAGATATATGGCTCAATTAAAGTGTTTATATAATAAGACACCCAATTTCAGGTATTTAAAAGAAGACTTTCATGTAAAAAAAACCCTAGTTTTTTATAAATAACTGGAATGGGAAAATTAACAAGAAGAGAAATGAATTACAGAAGATGGGGTAGAGAGAGAAGATGGGAAGGGAGGGGAGTGGGGATAGTAGAGGATAGGAAAGGTAGCAGAATACAACAGTTACTAATAGGGCATTATGAAAAAATGTGGATGTGTAACCTATGTGATTCTGCAATCTGTATTTGGGGTAAAATTGGGAGTTCATAACCATCTTGAATCTAATGTATGAAATATGATATGTCAAGAGCTTTAATAATGTTTTGAACAATCAATCAATCAATAAATAAAATTGTATTTCAAAATATCAACTTATTTATTCATTTGTAGTAAATATAAAATATGAAAATTGATTCTTTAAAAATGTTGGCATTTTTTGGAAATATTTAGCTTAATTTGTAGATCAGATAAAAAGCATCTTTATGAATCAAAATGGCCCAAATGTAATAGAAAAATTTTTCTAATAGTGTTTTTTTTACTAATGGAAGGTGTTTCATCAGTGCTTGGTAAAAAAAAAAAAAAAAAAAGGAGATAGTAACAACAAAAAAAGTGACAAGAATAGTGGTAAGAAAATATTTTCTTTAGTTTGTCAAGAAACTCTGAGTCTAAAATTGAAATCATTAGTGGAATTGATTTTAGTGTACTTTATATTTTTTCTATAACCAATGACATATTTACCAATCCTTAAAATTTTGAATTTCCAAAAAGAATTTAAAAAACATCTATTAGTTCACTTTTTCTAAAAATCTTCTTTCAGTTATGCAGGATTGATTTTTGATTGCATCTTAAGTGCTGTAGGTAATAATTACATGAGCACAGTACAAGGTAATATTCTTTCTTTCAGATGTCAGACATCCATAAATGGAAGTGAAATAATATTTTTGAATTATTGTTATTACATAAACAAAAATGCCAACATAGAACAGAAAATGAAAAACTGTATTCTGCCAATATCAGTGTTCTAATATAATTTTCAGTGCAACAATAATACATTTGTAAACACATATCATAATTTGTTGTAAACAAAGGAAAGCAAAATTAAAGTCCATGAACCAATAACTTCTACACAGCACACTGCATAGATTTATAAGATTTAAGGCTATTGTAACTTAGAAAAAGGTCATTTGATATGTTCAGAACAATTTCTTATTATTTTTTTAAATATATAGGTTTTTAGTTGTAATGGACACAATACCTTTGTTTTATTTTTTCATTTTTATGTGGTTCCAAAGATCCAACCTAGTGCCTTACCTATGTTAGGCTAGCAGTGTACCACTGAGCCACAACCCAGCCCTCTTATGATTTTGTTGTTGTTATTCTCATTCCAAACAGATGCTTCGTAGTTTAACAATCACACATTACAGATGACCACATTCTTTAAAATATGGAAACATTTTTTTAACTAGCCAATGATTTAATTTAGAGAACTACTTATTTTGATCAGAATGTATATTCACATAAGTTTGCATTTTTGTAATATTTAGCATGTAATAAATATAGCCTTCAAAAAGGTCCCAGTGTTTTATATTCTGTTAGATATTACTGTGAGTGTATTATTATAAAGTGTTCAGACATAAGGAATCCAAGTAGATTCTACTTTTTAAAGAAATTACTCCAATACTAGGAATGTTCATGTAATAATATATGTAAATATATGCATTTATAATTTGTATGAATAACTTAATATTCTAATTTACTTGATTTATTTTTACATTAAACATGAACTTTCGAAGATTTTGATGGTCTTTGCGTGCCAAAACAATAATGGAAAAAAAATCAATGTCATTAGAAAACATTTGAAAACTTTAAATCATAACTGTTTTGTATTAATAAATATGGCAAAAAGTTAAATATTGATGTATTGGAAGACAATGACAGTGAAGTAAATGGAAACAATGTGTGTTTCTATTTTTAAAATTTATATTATCAAGTACAGGGGATTGAAACCTGGGCTTCACACTTGCTAGGCAAGGAGTCTACCACTATGCTATATTCCCAGCCCTCCTTAACCTTATTTTGAGACAGGTTTTGGTGACATTGGCCTGGAAATTGTGAACAGGACTCCTGCCTCAGCCTCTCAAGGTGTTTGGCTTTAAGGTGTGCATCACTATACCCAGCTTGAAAACAATATTTCAATACAATAAAATTGAAGAAGGAATCATGGTCAAATCATTTGATATAAATTATAAATTATTGTTAATTTTAAGAAGAAAAAGACAAAACTGAGAACTTAAAAATGTTGGGGAAATTACTCTGGGGAAAAAAAGCAATTATTTGGGAAGTGCGTTCAGTCTAAATTATCAACCTTATTGTGATTAGCCTAGCTAATACAACTGACAATAATTAAGTTTTTAAACATATGTATTCTAGACTTATTAATCTAGTATTTATCATGCACAAAAACTAATATTAAATCATTTAACACCAGCAAAGTTAGAATAATTTCTATGCTAATTCCCTTTGCTGAAGAGCATAATTTTAATTATTTTTATTTGAAGAATATTTAATTCTAACAATGTTATTCCTGCAACAATTATAATTTATATAAATTTGAAGTTGATGTTATAAAATGATTAATATCACAAACAATCAAATTCAACTATTAGGAGTGTTTTAGTATCTATGTTACTAACATTTATAATTTTGTACAGACTCATTTGGAAACCAAACAGATCAAATCCTACTGTTTCTGTTTAGAGTAATAAATTATGTATGTACCAGGATTTGAAATTATTTATTTTAAATTTTATATAATAAAACTTTTATTCTTGAAACTGAACTTTTGATATATATGTTTTTTACATTCAAATTTAAGAACACCATTTTATCATCCATGTTATTATTTGGCATCCTAATAACATCGATGATAATACTGTCTAAGTCCATTAAATGTCATGTATCAGGTCCCTGAGCTTCATATGGCTTATACTATCTGGAATTAATTTCTCTTATTAGGCCTTTAGTGTGCCAGGAATTTCTTGATTACTTGGTTGAATACAATATTGTGAACCATTGTTACACTGTGGGATAACAAAGTGATCTAGATCTCTTGGTGTTATAAAATGATGGAGGTCAGAAGAAGTAATATAGCCCTAGGGCAAAACTATAAATGTATATTTTGCTTGTGCAATGTAAACATAATCTATTTCTAATTCTCTTCTAGGATGTCAATAAATAATGAAAATGAATACACTCACCAAATCATTTCCAAATAACCACATCCAAGACCATAACATTCTTTTTTTAAAAACAACAACCAAAAAAAAAAAAAAAACCTTACATATCTAACATAGTAATTGGGTCTAACATCTGTTGAGTTGTTAACAGCCTTGAGAAGTCCAGGTTCCTTTTTGTTTCTGCAGTGGTTATACTGGTAAATAAATGGAGATAGAATGAAGACCATTGACTTTGCATCTTCAAATTTTTTATTAATTCATGTCATGTTCTCTAGCAGCAGCATCATTTTTCCTTTGCTGCATTGGTAGAGTGTAAATTTCAGTGCCTTTACTTCACCTTCTACACTCTGAAAAATATTACCTTTCATACCAAGAAATCAGTGTGGTGGTTGTGCCAAATATTAAGTATGGCAATTCCAATTGCACATTTAGGGATTATATAAAAATGATCACCTGATGGTTTCATAGTACTTTGGGCAAGATTCCGTTTATTACCTTAGATGTCATAATGATGCTCTAGGTATCGGTGTCCAATAGAACCCCCAAATTTATTTCTTTTGGACACAACTTATCAAGTAAGTAGACATACATATCTTTGTTGATGGACTGGTTAATCAATATTGGTGCAGATTCCATGGTGCTGTGGCATACGTTCTTCCAGGAGATTTGGTCTCCTTTTGTATAAATAGATTCTGAATTTTAAAAAATGACAGTAATCCAGGAATGGGGCACAAGTGCGTATCTTTTTATTAGGATAATTGCTATCAGTCTCCTGGTCCTACCTTCTTATTTCCTTTAAAATTGGACTGACTAGTAACTTCTTTAGCTGACCACCTGCTTTGTTCCTTGTAAGACTAGGTTCTATAAGCCATCTCCTTAACTAACAGTGGGTCAAAGACACTTGGTTCTATAAGCCATCTCCTTAACTAACAGTGGGTCAAAGACACTTGGCTGCCACTCAAACCCTGCCAGTCATTAAGACAACTGGATAATTGTTATCTGATAGCTTCTTGAATTAAAGCATTGCTTCTTGTCTTCTCTTGTTTCAAGGTCAAATTGTGTACATTGCTGTCAGTGATTCTCATTCAGATTAGTGTTTTAACTTTCAGACTGACTACAGAGGAGAACTAAATCACATTTTTTTAAAAAAAATTATATTGGAGCCTCTCTTATCAGTGCATTCCTCATAGTTTTGGTAAATGTGTTCTCATTCAGGCCTTCACATGGAACATAATCATCTGTGGGTTTTATATTACATAATATATCCACTCCACTAAGATTTCTTGAACCTACTATTCCCTTATGTTGTCTGCTACAGCAATGCTACAATGTTTGTGTTTTACCTTCACTTAACATTGGTCATTGCTTTCTCTGGCTTCTAGGAGCAATCCATGCAGTCAGTTGCCACAATCTCCAGAGGTTTTTGTCAGAGATTTAAGTGATGTATCTTGGGAGAAAGTTCACAAATCAGTAAATTCTTTCCTAAGCAATCTTTTGTTCTTGGTCCATGATCAATATAGGCTCAATGCAGATTTGGTCAATACCATGGAGATACCAAGAACATGCATACCACAGGGGCCCCATGGTGCACTGAAATAGAAACTTTCATGTCTTCCCTTTGGTTGGAAACTGAATGACCACTGCCTTTGGAAGGCCTGACCTTGTGCAAGGTAGTATTTTGCAGCAACGAAAACCCAACAAAACTTAGAGCTAGGGAAGCTGTCTGTTGATAGCTGGGTAATAAGTCCCTCTTGAAAGAACATCTGCATGGTGTATCTTCCTCCTCTCCATACAGTGAACTAAATATTATATGAATATATCCAGAAAATTTAGACAACAAAAAATCATATTGATACTTTGGAACCAAGCAAAATATCAGCCTGCACTGTTATTGTTGACTAGATGGTATGGCAGTGAGTGGCTCATCACTGTCAAAATTAAGGTAATTAATAAATAGATGTGATTATAGAAAACTAAATGCTTTCCTTAGCTATAGAATCCAATCCTCCCTCTTGAAATAAATAATAGACATGTTTGAATGAGCTAATAATCATGAACAAAAAAGCACATTCCATCCAGTCAATCACATGGCTTAATTTTCTGAATCTGTAAAATGATTCATATAAATAATCTGTCAAGAGGAAGTAGTTCATTAACTAGATTTTATATCCATGTCAAAAGGAAATTTTACATATGCACAAAATAACATATTACCAGAAAAACAAAATTAAAGGAATGCAAAACAAAAGCCCAATCAAGATTATTATATTCAGCATAAAGTTTTATGTTGTCACAGTATTAAATTGCTTATTTTCTAAATACTTGCTTCCCATTGTTCTATTTATCTCATTGTGGAAAAATGAATGGGAATTTGCAGACTGGCTCTGGTATATAAAACACACTTTATCTCTCACTTAAGCCATTTTTTCCTTTAGTACTGGAGATTTAACATAGGAGTTTTCTTCATCTGAGCCAAATCCTAAGTCTTTTTTTTTTTTTAATTTTTACTATGAGACAGTGTCTCAGTAAGTTGCCCAGGCTGTCCTCAAACTTGCTATCATTCTGCTTCAGTCTCCCAGGGTGAACACCTGAAATTACAGGTGTTCATGAGACTAAGCAATGGAGACTAAGCAGTGTCATTGAGTGGCTGCATTGTCGCAGCCACCCCTCCTCTGGGATTTTCAGTGATCCAATAAAACCCCAGATTACTTATTTCAGTTTGAGTCAGATTTTATGGTTCTTAAACCAAAACTGGCTTAATGATTCAAATATTTTAATAATTTTGCAAGCAAGGAACTGGGACATTGAATTTTCTGTTCCCAGTTACATGTGGTATAAATTTGTAAGAGGCTGAACATTTTGTTAGAGGAACTAAATTTGTGCCCACTTAGAAGAAAAATATTGATAAAACAAATAAGCAAACCATTTTTAGCTCAATCATGGGAAAGTAGGAGTGCTGATCACCTACACCAACAAAATTATAATAGGGCTTTTTTCTTAATTTATTTCACTTTTTCTGTTCCTCCTGTGTTTTGATTTTGATTATTCTAACTTTTTAAGCAGAGGTCATGGACAGTGATGGCGTCTATGATTATATTTTTCTAGGTCTACCACCTGACAGAATGATTCTCTTCCCTTTTGGTATAAACTTGAAAGAATTGAGTAAGAGTTCTGTGTGGCCTCAGTCAGAACATACATATACTTGTCTTTCCAGAGACACCTTGTAAATCAATTTGTAGCATCTAATAAAGATCTGTAGTTGGAATAGGTAAAAAAAATAATTATTTTTAAAAGAAGGTTTGTTGAGTGGGAATTCCAAAAACTATAATAAAATAAAAGTTTGGTAAAATGGTGGAAGAGCTTTTAGTATTGGTCTAGCTTAAGGATCTACACTTTTATTCACAATGGACAAAAATAAAACACTCTCCAAGACTGATTAAACTACCAGAGTCATTATCACTATTAGGATAATAATTTTAAGGTGAATTTAATAAATAAAGCTGAGATGAAATATGAGCTTTAATTTCACAACCTGTAGAAATGTAAAGGGCTTCTTAATCTCTTTTCACAATTTAAAACTTACAGCACAATGACAATCCACTTTTGTAATCATAAATACATTTATGTTGTTGACTAATAAATCATTCCTCCAAATGTTCAACTACTACTTATAATAGTTCTTTAAATATTATCTTATCAAAACTTATTTCCTGTAAATCTTATAGGAAATTTAACTTAAGACATCAGATATTATAGAGGATAACTTCAATGATTCCTCATCAATATGTTCAATAATATTGAAGAATATTTTACATTTCCCTATATGGAAATAATCCTCTTATGTAGAAATATTTTGGAATTTCTTTTCTTTCTTTCTGTTTGTAGCTTGTTCCGTACATCTATATTTTATATAAAACCATAATGGCACAATCTAACTTCAGAATCAGAATGATTCAAAGACAGATGCTCTAATATACTTAAACTCCTTGTTCTCTTCAATTATGCTAACATTTTTTTCTCTCTGAATTACCTGCATCTTATCTTCACTTAGTTCTCCAAATTTTCCTTACTTTTCAAGTGGTTGTTTGACTTGTGTTATTGACTATTACTTCTAACTAGCAAACTCTTTGCTAAAATGTGTTTTTTTTTCACCTAAACTTACATCAAATGATACAATGTATTATAAATCATCAAAATTTTATATCTTCACCTAATTTCAAAACGACAATATTTTTTATGATTGTACAGTGATAACTCATATTAAATATTGTAGTTTTAAAATATTTGGCTAATAGAGGCTTAGTTATAATGGAAATACTGAAAGTTTGAGGAGGGAATGTGAGTGAAACATCTCCCAAGATTATCTTTCAGGTGTAAGAAAATTATTGTGCATCTTTTTCTCTTTACACATCTCTGTTGTCCATGTACTACATGCACATTTCAACAAACTGTTCGGAAAAATATTTTTTCAACTACCCATGATTAATGATTCTAAAAATATCATTTTAATAATAGCTTGAATTCCTAATAATTTCTACCTTCACTATTTTCTCATTGACTTTAGAAATATTTAAAGAGTAGAAAAGGAACAGCTAGTACATATTGTCTTAAATAGCTTCTAACTTGCTGTATTTAACAGTCTTATGTTAGAGAATGTATTTCTTAAGAATTATAGGGTTTTTTAATTGTTCACTCCATCCTTTAGTGGATTCACTGCCATAGAACCAATTAAGTTAGTGGACTCAAATACAAAGATATTTGAGGTATGATTGTAATGTCAGTCTTTCACTAATAAATATTCTAGGCACCAAGTCTTCTAAATCTCCTTTCTATATCTAATGCCTTGTAGGTGCTTATAGCACATGGATGTTTATAAATATTAAATCAATGAGTTAAATTTGATAAGATTCATGTAAAATATTTTCTTAGACAAAGAGGCTATGTGTATTTAATATAATACCTAAAATTAATGACTTCTATTCTTGTAACCTGGGTTACAAATAAAATATAGAAAAAAAAGAAATAAATAAACAATTTCAAGGACTCATTATAAATAATGCACAATTATGTTTGTAATAACCGTTAGGGTTTTAACAAACAACATAACTGTTTACATAATTTTTTGTCATGTTGGCAAAAAAATTTTGAAATGAAGTGTATTATGTAAAAATCTATACCATGTAAATGTAAAAAGCAAAGACTCTAATATATGTGACTTTTGTGAAACATTCACATTTAAGAAGAACTCACTGGAGTCTATTTTTCTACTTATTTATAAGTCAGGGTAGAAACAAAGAGAAATGTAAGTAAATTATAATACATCTTTAATTACATCTTCAATTTTGGAGACTAAAATTATTCAAATTTATTGAAAATACTCTAACAATATACAGTACACTTTTTAAGTCTAAAGCCATGATAACTGTAGGATCTTGTTTAGATGTGAACATGAAGGTAGGCTCAGAGAATTTAATTGGTGAATGCCATTAAACACTGGAAATTAATAATAATTTTAAATAAAAATTCCGGAAGATGGAATAAGAAGTAGATCCCAACACATTTTATGAGGCTAATGCTTCAACACTATCATAACCACACAAAGACATAACACACACAAACACAAACATACAGAACAATATCTTTATGAACACAGATGTACAATGATGATTAAAATACTACCAAAACATATATAGTACCACAGAAAGGGGTTTCAATCTCAATAAAACCATGATGGAATAAAATATAAGCATGACCAAGTCAATTTATTCCAGTATTTCAAGATTCACTTAACATAAAAAATCAACCATTCCAACAAACCATATTAGTGAAACTATAAACTAAAACCATGCACATCTCAATAATTGCAGAAAAATCATTTTTTAAAAAATGCAACAAATATTTCTGATTAAAGTGCTCAACTCCCTAGAATTAGATTGATAACATACTCAACTTAGAGTTCTGTAAGGAAAAATACGTATAGGCAGTGTACACTCAAGGATAAGAGATTGACTATACTTTCCTAAGATTGAGAACAAGATAAACACCTCTTTCTCTCATAATTTCCCCTTAGAACCACACTAGAGATTCCAGTTGGCAAATAGGTCAGAAAGATAAGTAAAAGCATTACATTTGAAAAAGGTAAAAGAAAAATGTTGCTACTCATAGATATCAGCCTTTTATGTAGAATATCCTAAGAAACTAACTTAAAAATGAAAAGAACTAACATATGAGCTCTTAAGTCAGCTTATAAGGGCAACATGGTCAATTCAGTTTAATTTTTATGTATTACCAGTGGGTTAGCCAAAATATAATCAATAAAACTATTAATAAAATATCTTTAAAGGAAATTAATTTCTATATTTGACATAAAGTTGTTGGAACAACAGGATATTTATTAGTGAAAGACTGAAGTTACAACCATACCTCACATAGTCCACACAAGTTAACTCAAAATGCATGAAAAAGCTAAACATATAAAACTCTCAGAAGAAAACAGCAATGAATAACTGTGACTTGAATTAGACAATTATTTGTTTGATTTAAAACCAAAATCACAAGAGACAAAAAAATAAATAAATGAGACAATCAATATTTAAATTTTTTTGTCATATGTGATACCATCAAAAAAGTGACAATACAGCACACAGAATGGGAAAAAATGTTTGTGAATCAAATATATAATGAAGCACTGGTATTTGGTATATATAAAGAACATTGTAGGTGCTGGGGTGGTGGCTCAGCAGTAGAGCTATGCGAGGCCCTGGGTTCCATCCTCAGCACCACATAAAAATAAATAAATAAAATAAAGGTATTGTTTCCAACTACGTCCAAAAATTTTTTAAAAATGTTAAAAAAAGAACACTATAAAGTAAAAAAAATCAATCTAACAATAGGCAATAGTTTTAAGTAGTCATATCTTCAAAGATACACAAACAGCTGACAAACACAGGAAGATGCTCAATATCATTATTCACTGGGGAAATGCAAATCAAAATCACAGTAAGTTATTATCTACCACCTACTAGATTGACTATAATCTCAAAACAAATGATTACCACTGAGAATGTGGCAAATTTGGTCCTATCATAAATTTTTGACAAGATTTAAAACGGGACATTTATATTGAAAATAATTTGGCATTTTCTCAAAATGTTAAATGTAAAGATTTCATACCTGGAAATTCCATTCCTAGGTATAGACAGTATATACTGAAGTGAAATGAAATCATATATTCTCCTAAAAATTTTCACAAAAATATTCATAGCACCATTTTTCATAGTAGCTCAAAACGTGGAAGCAACCCAATTCCATCAATGCTGAATGAATTAGCAAATGGTTTTATGTATCATTATATATGTAAAAACATAGCTGTCTGAAAATAACACAGACTTTTTCAAGATTTACATATAAATTATTACTGTTGCTTTTGGAATGTGTACACTCAATATTTTAGATTTAGTTTAAAATTCACTGATGTACAATTTCTGGAATTTTAAACATTTCAATTTTATTAAAGATGTGAATATAAAATTAATGTTTTTTTTCTTGCTATTCCAACTTAAACTATCAAATTCTCATTATTATATCTTAAAAATTATAAAAGAAATCCTTACAGAATTTCTGTATTTACATCAGTTTTTACTCAGCCTACTTTCTTCAAAATTATATCTAATTAAACATTTATCTTAGGTATTCTTTGCACAAATGATCTCATGGGCATATGATATTAAAAAAATTAAATTCACTCTCAGTTTTTGTTCATTTATCCTAACATTAATTTAAAAACTTCAACTCATTGATTTTTTTTGTATAGTACAAACAAATGAAATCAACAGGACATGAACATCATATTCATAAGTATTAATCTATTCAATCTTTGCATATTTAATGGAGCAAAAATAAAACTCCATTTACTCACAAATTTATTTATAAATGTCAACATTTTGATTTATAATACACTGTTCAAATGTATTCTCTAAGTGTTTTAATGAAGTGAAGTCATATTCTTCATTTTGGTAGAGTCCTCAAATTTTTATTTGGTATACAAATGATACTATTTTTTTTAATCTGTTAACAAAATATGTGAATTATAATCCTCAACCTCTCTGAATCAAATGCAATCTAAAATATTTCAAAATTTGAAGAAGACTTGGAACATAGAGAGGTTTTTTTTTTTAAATATGCAAGTGCCTTTTTAGTCTCTGGTGTAGAAAAGTTACTTCCACTGTAAAATAGTCAGTGTTGTAAATTTAGATTTTACTGCATTCTAATCCTCAGTACCAATTAGCACATTTTATGACTCTATTTGGATGTTCTCCAAGTTTATATCCATGCCACCACACTTCATAATTACTTTATTTAAAGAGACTGCATCAGACCCTTGCTATATGGAGGTGGTCTGCTATCAACTTCTGGAATTACCACGTATATTAAGCAGATGTCAGCGCTACAGATTTTTAATTAGTTGCAGAGCATTTGTGTCATTTCCTCATATGTCCTAAGACTGTAGTCAGTCATTGCCAGACCTCCAGGTCACCATTCGAATCAGACAGAAAACACCCAAGGGAAAGTAGCATCCAAGGCCAAGCATATGTTACCCCAGCACTCTCTTAGAGTAATAACTTGGCAATAAAAATGAATATTAAAAAAGAAAGGAGGAAGAATGAAGGCAGCAGGGTCTGCAAATGATCACATTCTCACTTTACTTCCCATGAAGAAAGCTTCAACTGTACTGTAGCCCTCGGGACAGGGTCTCTCCTGTGCCCTCAGCTCCCCACTGGAGACAAACTTGCTGGTGTGTGTGTGTGTGTGTGTGTGTGTAGACAAAGTGGTATACATGAAGTTTTGCATTGTAAGATAACAGACAACTGGCAGAAAAACTGAAAAGATACTTAGAATCTACGTGAAAGAGGAAGAGTTTAAGGTGATCCTCATATTTGAAACTCAAGATTACAAAATATTCAGGAAAATTCACTTTGGGTAATGGTTAGAAAGTAATCTCTGCGGTGAGATAGGCATAACTTGCATTCCTGCTCTGTCCTTCACATGTTTGGGAACATGGGGAGGTTATTTAACACCGCAAATCAGGTTTCATTCACATACTCATTCAATAAGGGTAGTGAGCAGTACATAAGGACAGTATGCATCTCCTTTTGCCCTGGTTTTACTGCTGTGGCTAGATGTTCCATAGAGGAGGGAAGAGGAAAAAAAGCGATCCCTGTGTCTAAAGATACAGAAGGCTGCTATGCCTCTCCTTTCTGAAAGGATCTCTTTCTTCCTCTCTTTGGTTTGCATGTAAACAAAATTTGTCCCTAAGTTAGATATTCCCAGAAGTACTGGTTTTACGATATGGAGATGTCTCCTTGAAATATATGGTAACTTTAACACTAATCTGGGTTCCTATCTCCTTGAAATATATGGTAACATAAACACTAATCTGGGTTGCTATCTCAGCATGTTAACTCTGGCTACTGAAGAGATAATAGATGTTTTAAACAAAGAATTGCAGGTCGAACTTCATGGTACATAAAAATGTTCTGGGAGAAGTGAAAGTAAATGTCCTCTAACATTAAAGCTTATCAGTTTCTTTGTCTTCTAGGTCTAGAAATCTAGTGACGAGCACTGAGAAATCCACAATTTTTTGTTCTTTTTTTTTTCCTTAAAATTTGTATAGAAAAAGCCAATACCAAATATAGAAACTATTCCTACTCTCTCCCTGATTATTTTTTTACAGCTAAACATAGGCAAAATGTGTTCTTACTTCTAGATGTGTTTGTAGAGTTCCAGGAAACTTTATATTAATACAGAACTCAATTGTCTTGACAATACTTTGATGAAACTATGCTGTGTTTACACAAGAATTAACCTTATCTCCTAAAAGGAAAAGTGGTTTCTAAGATTGGGTTTGCCATCATAAAATTTAAGATGCAAATTTATTAAGAAAACATTATTTGACTATTGTAGTTACTAGATAAGAAGCTCTGGGTGTTTTTTTTTTTTTTTAGATGAAGTTGGCTTTTATCATATCAGAAGTAGCAGTATCATACTATCCTAAATTTCAATTCAAGTACTATGTTTAATCTAAATGAAGTCATACTTTCATACTGGCAAAGGTCCCCAAATGTGTAAACACTATGAAATCTGCTCTCAAAAGGTCATCTGTGTCCTTGGGTGGAGGCCCTGAGCTCACCTTCCTCTTTGCCCCATCCCAAGTGTGCATCAATGGAGGGAGTGCCAATTCTCTCCATTCCCCTTTTTGATTCAGTATACTCCATAAAATTGAACACTGAAGGTGAAAGATAAGAGGTGCTGCAAACGCAGTTTGATAAATAAATTTTCAATAATAGTATTAAAGTTTTACCAATACTTCTCCATAAATGCCTATGTTTTGTGTAAGAATATTTTAGATAAATATATATCAAAGAATATAGATAAGTATATGATCTATAAGTCATCTTACCATTGTTAATTCCCATATGTGTAATTAAAAGAAATATATTGTTAGGTTTACTTACATACATGTATAGGTATGTGTTTAATAGCAGATTTCTCATTTTTCAACATTTTTTAGTATATTGTAAGATGTATTATTTTTAAAAAATTACAATGTCTTAAATACAAAGGAAAAAATCACCTTCATATTAATTTTAAAAGTGTGTCCACCCCTGAAGCAGGAAAAATTCGCAGGAAAGTGTGGCAGATCATAATTTCAGTGGCAGAAAGAGAATATTTGTAGTACACCAGAGGCCTGAGTATTTGAATTTCTGTCACTCAGCAGGTCAGCTAAATTTGAAAAAGGACCTTATCTTAAAAAAGAATAATGAAACAGTGTCATAATTTAGATTAAACTACATATCTATTATAGTTCAAAACATATATCATACAATTTATAAATGATTCATTATATAGTTGAAAAATTGGAATAAAAAATCTAATTCAGAAAACTAAACCAAAAGTAAATCAGAAAAGGAAAAGAAGAGATATAAACAAGTGACTAGATTAGAGTTCAATCATGATATTTTGGCCACTTTTCTTATTAGACCAAATCCATATTTGTGACTTCCATTACTCTTTACAATTTAATGATATTAATACATCTAATTTTTAAAGTTTTTATTAATCATATCAAAGTAATATATGTGCATACTTAAGTAGTCTGAGCTCCTTTTATTATGTCAAGATAAATAGAAGAGTTTAGGAAGTTAGTTTATAAAATATAATTTAAAACTACAGCCATAAAAAATAACTAATGGCATTAAATCTAATTAAGAATATGCAGGATTTTGTGAAGAAGATGAGAAAACTTTGTTTAATGATAATACAGTCATTTTTAATAAATGAAAAAAGATATAATATTGGTGAAAATGTTAGTTTTCACCAAATTAGCATACAAACCCAATGCAATGTCAATTTAAAATTTTATTTCTTTGTGGAAATTCATATGCGGTGTCTAAAAATCATATCAGAACTATTTAAGAAGACAAATGGTCAGAAATAATTCATCAATATTGAAGAAGAATAAAATGTGGAAACAATTGTCCCTAACACACATTGATTTACAAATTCTACTACTATGAAAGTGGTATTTGGTGAGATATACCAAAATAACAAAGAGCAGAACTGATACCCTGACACATGACGAGGTGCTATATGAAAATGTGGCATTTTAGATCCACATTGAAATAATGGACTGAGAATATCTGCAGAAAGATTAGTACCTCTGGAGAAAGCAAATAAAAATATCACATAGTTAAGTATGAAAAACAAAATTTAAAGCATGTTAAATAAGCATTAGTGAATATATTTAAGCTTTCAAATTAAGTAAGGGTTTTATAAATAACATACTATATATAAATATATTGAGAATTTGATTAGCAAAACTATAAAGGGCAATATTGATATATTTTATTACATTAGATTTTGAAATTATGTATATCAAATATGCCAGAATATTTTTTAAATAGAATAATAAATTTACAAATTAAGAATATATTCACAATGCATAAGGATTAAAATGACTATTTATAACTCTACTGACAGACATTTATAAAATGACAAATTAGGTAAAGAAATATGATAAGGAAAAAGTGTGAATAGTCTAACACATGACTCTAAGAAGATGAGTCCATGGGAAGGTGAAGCATGCCTCTTGAAATGGCTCGACACATAAAAAAATTCAGAGATTAATTTGAAGGGTATCATAACCTTATGTGTAATCCAATCTGTGTTCGTTATCCTTATTCTCTGTTCCAGATCCAGTTTCCATCTCTCATTTCTTTTCTTCACTTTTTTCAGTCTTATCTCTGCACTCTAATAGTTCATATTTGACTTTAACAATGGTACTTGCAGCTCCCAATGTGTAGGTTACTTTTTATGGCATAAAGATCTCTTCTTGACTAAAGCCTACAGCAAATTTGTATCCTAGGTCAAGTAGTGTTCTCTGAACATAGCTGCACTCACTGTACCTGGAAGATTGATATAAGGAGAGAATAACCCTGAAAGTTCAGGTAGCATCTCAGCAAATGGAACATTGTGCAAATAAAGTTTGCTATCTGTATTTGCTCCAGGGCTACCTTTCCAAGAATGTGTGGCAAGGAATCTTGAAAAATAGTGATAGTGTTTTCCTCTAGAGCAGAGGGCAGTTTATTTCCTGCCCATGAAGGAAATGTGTTTTCAAGGAAAAAACTTTGTGGCTTATAAAAGTGGAGTTTTCTTTAATTTAAGGATCTTTGTCTGTGTGACACACACTTATTCTGTGTGCAGCCTCCATCTAAGCTCACTTTGGTGTCATCTTAGTGAGACTTGGGGGAAAATGGTAACTTATGTGAACATGAAGTCTGTGCTGAGTCTGATGCTGTGAGTCATAACATTTCTTTTTTCTGACCCAGGAGTCTCAAGTGTTCTGCCAAACTTTTGTAGGCAAGATGTGAATTTGAATGTTGAATGAGTGGTTGGACTCTCTACAGCTTTCGCCATTGTACCTTATGCTCATCCAGTTAATTATCTCCATAGAACAATTCTTCTAGTAATGACACACCTGGATCTCTTTTACAATTTCCATCCATTTTCTTTATTTTTCTTTGAAACTTGCTTACATGTAAAAGCACAATTTACTCATAAAGTATTCCTAACCATCAAAATGAAATCGCAATGAACATATCTTACCAAAGCAATAATTATGACATTAGTGTGTTAATGCAAATTGGATCACATTAACTTTAAGAAATAAAACTGTGGCATACAGAATTAGTTTTATGGATAAAATCCCTTATTTGTAGATTCTAAAAAGTTGATATTGCTTTATGGTGATGAAAAAAAAATTTACTCCTTCCTTTTATTTAAATGAGGATGCCTAAACATATCCAAATACAAAATAAAACTGTAGTGCTTTAATTATGTTGCCAGAATTATTTTGGAAATTCCTCTTTAAAATTACTTATAGAATTAAAAGAATATATTTGAGTATGTAAAATTACGGTGATGTTTATCTTTCAAAGTATATTTTATTTTCTTATAATGTACACATTAAGGATAAAATCTAATCATAAAAGTGGGTTGTGAATCTAATGTTAGCACTAAAAAAAGATGCAGCTATGAAGACACAATGGCAATGTTATTTCTTCTGTGGGACAATGAAAATATTTTTCATATCCATGAACTCTGAGAACAATAATGAATACACACTTATAATTAAGAAAATAAAGATGGAAATTCTGATTCAGGATAAGCTTTGACTCATTAATTGTTCAAGGTAACACTGCTCTTTGAGAAGAGGGAAATTATCTCAAACAAAAGTAATAAAGTAATCCTGGGAATTTGCTCAGTAGTTTTGACCTATTTTTTTATGTTAAGTGGGGATATTCCTAACTAACTTACACAGACATTTTAAATACTAAATTAAAAATTTTAATCTATGTGAGGTACTTTGCATAGACTGTATGCAACATGTAATGTTCCTATTAATGATGGTATAGCTATGTTAGTTTTACTGTTCTTAGCTTCTTCTGAACTAGAGCATTTTATGCATTTAAAACTGGTAGGAAAGGGGTTGGGAATGCAACATGGGGTGTGTGTGTGTGTATGTGTGTGTGTGTGTGTGTTTGTGTGTGTGTGTGGGCGCGCGCACGTGCGCACACTGCTAGGGCTTTGAGTATCACTACTCTATATATCTGGGCTTAAGAGAGAATGTTTCTTTTACTTCAATCGAATATAAGGAATTTCAATAGAATTCCTTGGTGAATTTGACATCTGTTATATGGAAATTGAAGATTGCAATGCCTCATACATAACTGAAGCAAATATTACCAAAGAGGAAAGTAAAGTTATATGTGGCACCTTGTGCCCCAGAGGGTGTCAGGGGAAATAATGTCTATGCTTCCTTTAGACAAGTTGTACCACATATAAGAGAGACATTTCCCTCTGAGTTTAAATTCTCTCTGAAGAAACTGCTTGGAGAAGTCAGTTCACAGTAGTTCTGAAAAGCTCCTGGTATAGCCCTGGAATCTTAGGGGATCAGAAATCTACAAACCATATTAGATGCATTTGCCAACTGTTTATCTTTCCTTCCTCCTCTCTATATGCAACACTAGAGAAATCAGATGCAACCTGCCAGAGAATCAGGATAGCATGCAGAAAAGATGGAGACCAGAAAAAAGACAGCTGTGCCATCCTTTCCCAAGTTAACTTTTTAAAACATTTGAATATATCCACAGAAAGACACAAAATCAAAACTGAATAATTCAATATTTTTAACCAATTAATTACATTTATATAATACTATGAATATTAAGAAATATGATTCCTATTTCTTCTGATGTTTCAGTCACTACATACTTCATTCTAGTCAAATTTAACTGTAATCTTTATGTCTAAGTATCCATTTAAGTTTTCATTGCTCTTGAATTTTAGATTCATTGAATAATCAAGTATGTAGTTCTTGTACTTTTATTCTATTACTCAATAACATGTTTGCAATATAAATCCATGCAGGTATAAATTAATGCAATTTAATTTTTATTACTGCAATTATCCCCATGATTAAATATACAAAAATGCATTTTTCAGCCCTTTTTTATTAGCCCTTCTTTTAATGGGTGACTTATGTTGTTAACAGAGCAAATATAAATAATTTTGCTTAAATATACAAATATATGCAACTGTATAACTGATGTTCAATTGTGTGGCTGCCCAACCATTCTTCCTTTGAAGAGTGAGTAGAGATCCTGAGAGAGAGACCTTGAAGCATTCCTGTCTTTGACTTATCTTCATCAGCTATGAGTTTCTGATAATTTCCTTTCATTCAATGTTAGATTGATAACACTGATTTATATATTGCATAAATTTATATATTTTATTGTACATGTTTATGCATTTCTGTTGATTATGTTTCAGTAGAAAGAATTCTAGTCTTAAATTTAATAGAAAAGGATCAGGAGATTTCCAAAGTATATGTAAAACAGACACTATCATCATCAGAATATAGAAGCAACAGATGTCATATAGTTTTGTCAACCTTTCATATTTCATTCATTTTAAATCCTTTTTTTAGTGATGATATGACATTGGTCTAAAGTTTCCATCTCCTTAGTTGCAGGTGAACAGCTCTCTAAATGATCTGGACTGAACCATCTTTTTCCCTCTTTGTGTGCAAATTTCAGGCAGAATGTATTGAAAAACTAAACATCCTGAGATAAAGAGGAAGTTTCTAGAATGCCCAGAATTTGTCCTCATTCTTCCTATAAACGAATATCATGCAATACCATAGCCCAGCAACTTAAGTGTATAAAATACAGAACAGAGTACTATCAGGGTCCTTCAGAGGTGTTGTGAATTGGGACATGCACATATCTGCTCCATCTGCTCTGGGTCAACTGTCTGAGCCATGGGGAATTGGCTTTATATAGACCACAAGCTTCTTTTGATTCTTCACATTTATCTGTGTGTAATAAAATTGTTAACTGAGATCCCAAAGTGCAAATGGTAGAGATCTGAGTGATGTAGTATCTGTGTCTGCAGTGAGACTGCCAGCCTCAAAAACATTGCAGAGCTCTTGAAGCTGAGTTTATTGAAGACCTCCTTCCACTTAAGACCCTTGCAGAAACTGGCAAGATATTTAGAGTCTTCCTTGAGACTGGAAACTGGTACATGAGGTTTCCTCTTAGAAATTAATTCCCATGAGTAGTCCAGATCATTCAGGGACCTAGAATCTCATTAGGTTAAGTGCCTTTTGACTGATTTACTAATTCTTGGATATTATCTTCAATGGGATATCCATGCTTTTCTGCTAAGGTATCTAAATTTCCTTTATTTCTAGGTAGAGACTTTAAAGTACATTCTGGATGAAATTCATAGCTCTGTTGGTTATATAGATTGCAAATACATTTTCCTTCTCAGTCAGGTCAGGTGAAGAAAAGTTCTTAATATAAATGTCAAGTTTACCAGTCTTTCTCTTACAGTTAGTCTTCATTTTGTCCTGTTTAAGAAATAATTTCTTACTCTACATTTGTAAAAATTATTTGTATATAACTTTTAGATATGTGATGACTTTACTTTTAACATTAAGAACTTCTAATTAAGTTATAACTTCTAATTAGATTGCAAATTCTAATTGCCTTTTTGGTATGCTGTGAAGCAGAGGTCAATACAGTTTTTGTCATGTAAACCTCCAAGCCATCTAACACCATTTAAAAAGACCTGCCATTTCCCCTATTATGCAGAACCAGCTTTATCATGAGTTAACTATCCATATGTGCATGGATCTATTTTTGGACTCTCTTCAACTTTATTATTCTATATTTTTCTCTTTTCAGTAATACTACACTGTTCTTATTATAGATACATAATGTTTAATACTGTCTTGGCTATTCTGGGGCTTTAGCATTTCCAAAAAAAAAAAAAAAAGCCAATATAAGCTTCTTAGTTTACATTGTAAAAAACCGCTGTCATTTTTCCTGTTAATAACTAATTCAGAGAGGAACATCACACACAGAAATTATCTGATGAGTTATGTCAAATAAATGCATGCAACCTTCACAAAAATATAACTTTGAAAATTATAAATTTCTATTCTTACTGTTTCCTGAACACTATTTTATTCTTTTTGTTCCTAAAAGTAACTTCTATCTTTATTTCTAACATTTCTCAATTTTGCCTGCTTGCCTTTTAAAATTTGTAAATATGATTATGCCATATTTAAAAAAAACTTTCACTTAAGTTTTGTTTGTAAAGGTCTCTTTGATGCTTCTGCTAGTTGTTTCTTCATTCTGTCACTGGGTAGAATTCCCCTTTTCTGAATATATCATAGGTTATTTATCTATTCTTTTGTTTATGAAGGTGTGTGTTGGTTTCAGGTGTGAGATGTTTTAAGTGATGCTGCCAACAGAGCAGCACTTGCATATACATTTGCCTTGGATATATTCATAGGGAAACATTGATATGTCCTAAAGTGTGCTCCCATTCACAGTTAGTAGAGCATTTTTTAAAACATTTATATTAATTTATACTTCCACCTGCCTGCAGTGTATGAAAGACTTGGTTACTATACATTCTTAGCAGCAGTTCTTGTAATTCTCAAAATCTTTAGCTATTAGAAAAGTTAGGACATAGTATGTTACTAAGGTCGTATATGATAGTCTAATCGCCAACTTTTAAGCACAATTTTGAGCATTTTTTTTCTCTTAGATTTAGTTGATTATCCTTGATATGACATATCTAAGAGTTTTTCCCATTTAACTTTTATAGTTTTGTCTTGGTTATTATTCATTGTAAATACAAGTCCTTTGACTAAGATACATATTAAAATATTTTTTTCACCCTCTGTCTTTCCTTATTAATCTCTTAATGGAGTTTTTGGATACTCATTAACTTCTAATTTTAAAGTAGCTTAAATTGATATATTCTTCAGCATGGTTCCTTTGTGCTTAGTAAACCAACAGAAAGAAAATTATATATTCTTCTATTTTTTTTCTTTGAATCTCTTCTGCTATTTGTTCTTTCCTCTGATACTGTGAGAAAATGGTTCACTGATGGACTGGAATATCTTCTTCAGCTACAAAGATACTTGAGCATTGGGTCCCTGTTTGAATTGTTTTCATTTAATTTATGGAAAATGGGTCAGTTATTAAGATTTGACATAATTAATCTATTTATGAGGATGAACATATGGGTGTAAATGTGGTTGTCAGGGATTTAACTTGTATATAAGAACATTGTACCCTTTGTTCAATATTGTTTAGTGTATTTAATTGTTAATGAGGAGTAAGTTATGCAATTTTGAGGAGCTGTGTGATTTGAAAGGTATGATATTTGGAGATAAACATAGCTGATAATTTCCTTATGCTAAAGTAGTCAGTCCTCTTGTAAGTTTGTCTCTTTTGGCTCAGTGTGTGTGTGGGGGGGTGTGCATGTGTGTATATATATGTGTGTGTAGATCCACACATGTGCTTGTGTCTGGAAATTCTAGAAGCTGTGGCCTGAGGGTTGTGAGCCCTCTGGCACGCTGCTGTTCTCTTGTAACCTTTTCTTACCCCTAAGTAAACTTGGTACAGGGTCAAGCCCAAAATGTCAATGAATTTGACTGTCCTTTCAATACTCTATTGAATCATTTTTGGTGACCATACATGTATTTAGTTCATTACTCATCAGAGTTCAATATTTAAGAATACTGGGCAGCGGTTAAATATTCAAGTGTATTTAGAATAGTCAATAAAAAAAGTTCTGTAAACTTTACTGCAAAGTTTACTAGTAACTATCTTTTCATAAACAATTATTCACATATTTGTTTATTTCAAGATTCTTTTGTTATACCATTTCTTTATTTTCATTCTTTTACCAGAATTATTTTTTTAAAGTGTAGTTTTTATTAACTATTCATGTATAGGTATTATAACTTTGTAATTATTTAAGGTTTTGTTGGCTGTTTATGGACTCTATAATTTCTGTGCAAAATTTAGAACTGAGCTGATCAATTTCCATTAAACATACACTACATCAATTAATGAGTTGAATATATAGGTCAATTTTAGGAAAATTGATCTCTTCACAGTATTTAAATTTCACAGTGCATTAACCTGATATATTGTTTTAACTAAGTTAAAGAAGACTGTAAGTTAAACAAGTGGGAAAACCAATAGGAAAATTGTTTAATTTCCTTTATAGTCATGGTCCCATGCTGTGCTCATTTACGGTCATTATTTAATTGTATCCTAGCAATAAACTTGTGACAGCAATTGTATTTTCTTTGCTTTATAGTTAAAGATGCTGATAAATTTTGTCTCTCTCTTTCCAATGCAACAGCTTTGTTTGGAAAAGTTTTAGTTATTAACTATTATTTGATATTTTATAGTAATTGTTCTCATTAAAATATCTTCTTTCCATTTTCATTTCACCTATATTTATATTTCAATTACATTTAATAAAGGCATTCTCATCACTATGATTTATGTACTTATTTATGTACATTAATAAACTAAGTTTAGTTTTTATTTATTAATGTATTAAAGCTTCAATGATTTCACAGGACTTTATAATAATACACAGTATAGTGGAGTTTTAATAAAATCAAATAATGGAGTAAAAAAAGAGGACACATGGAGAAGAAAGACTCCAAGCTGGAAAGCCCAAGGTGCTTTCTTAGCCATACAGAATATGCTTTGTTTTGAGCCACCAAAATGAGTATAATGAATCTAGATTTCAGGAACACTCAAGCCACAGTTTCTAGTGGGTTTTCTAATGCTCAATGAGTTATCAAGCCACAGTTTCTAGTGGGTTTTCTAATGCTCAATAAGTTAATTTGGCTACTAAACCAGTTAATCCAAGCATTTATATTTTTAAAAATATTCAAGTAGAACAAAAATGCTAGTCTTAAGTAACACTTTATAAAATAAGTTATTATAAAATTAGTCCATTTCATCCTTATTTTGTCCAAGACTAATGGAATCCTTGAAGATGTGCATGAATATGTCCCAATCCAACTGTCAAATAACTCTATCATATGGAACACCCACAGGTATCAATTGTTTATATGTTTATTTGGAGGAGGTTGCATTTCAAATTTTATTTATCTCCAACACCTTTGTTATCAAATTACTTTGTGACATATAATTCCAGAGAACAATAGCAAGCAAAGTCAATTGAGTATTTCTCCAAATTAATCATACAAGTTTAAATTTCACATATTAATTTTGTCTTTATTTAAATATGTAGAGGGCTGCTCAGTGGTAGAGGCTATTTAATATAAATAGCTCCTAAGAATGAGTTCTAATATATAGATCATATAGAAATAAATATTTGCAGAGGCAAAACCAACACTGATAACTCTGTTCTTTAACTGATAGGTAACTGATAAGTACTTGGATATTAAGAAACACTTTTTAACAAGAGTTGCCTTTGCTAAACAATCAAGAGAAAAAATAGAAATATATAAAGGCACACTGTAATTTTTAATTAAGTAACTATACATTCACCTGAGCACAAGTCAGTGGTTTTCAGTTTATTAATTTTTAAAGAATAATAAATATCACCTTATGATTCAACCTGATTTCAATTAATCACTTTCTAAGTCAAAACTTGTTTTCTTTTAACTGGTGATTCAGTGAGGTCCTTATTGGGTCCTATCTGATTGAATAGAATTTCCCAAGTAAAATTTCCAAAATTAATTTTCAAAACTTTAAGTAATCTAAATCGTGCACTTCACATGTATTTTAGCTATTTGCTAGAACTTCTTTTTTTCTTTTCTTCTTTTTATGTATCAGAAATTGAACCAGGAACACTTAACCACTGAGCCATATCCCCAGCCTTTTATATACATAGATACATATATATTTTCTCCTATATATATTATATTTATATTATATATGTATCTATATTATATATAATATATATAATTTTTTAAATTGTTATCCTCCTTCCTCAACCTCCAAAGCCACTGAGAATATAGGCATGCACCACTGTCCCTGGCTAGGTAGAACTTATTTCTAAACTAGAAAATTATAAAGTTAGAATGTAAGGCTAGGGAATGCAGCCCCCTATTTCAGAAAATGGAATGCAGAAAAACTTTGGATATATAATTCACCAGAGAGAAATAAATGTTCATGATACCAAAAAGCAACAACTTTACTCTTCATAGGAAAATACACTAGTTTTTGGAGAGAATGCTAATTTTAAATACAGATAAACCCAATATAGAAATTTTTAGCAACCACAGAATATCAGCAGAGCTTCTGAGATAGAGATAGGACATAAGAAGTGGCAAAAAGAAAGGCATTTTGGAGAGATTAAAAAATGTGCTCTATTCACACTTATGAAATACATATTGACCCCCAATAAACTTTAATATTTATTCTAAAGAATCATTATATCAGATGGTTTGTATAAGATGAATGATGCATAAATATTCATTTCATAAATCAACATATCAATAAAGATTATTTCTTGAAATAAGAGATGTAAACAGTATAGGAAAATAGTTTTAATCAAAACCAAAGGTATTTGTGCTGGGAATATAGCTCAATTGGAAGAGTGCTTGTTTTCTATGCACGAGGC